>NC_035446.2:83329423-83421528 GCF_002127325.2 Helianthus annuus
ATGAACAGATAAAAAGAATCATATGATGTGTTGAACAAGGCAATGAATATGTACAACGACACAAGTGAAGAGCAGGCTACAGCAATGAAAACACTTCAGGGAGCTTTCATGGTCAAGCAAAAAGTTGTAAACAACTATATCGAGAAGTGTGCTGATCTCGAACAGAAACTTGAACTTCAAAGAATTGAAACTGAAAGAGTTAACCGTTTATTAAAAAGTTACTCATGTTCATCTTATGTTATTGACAGGATATATCCGACAGCTGAAAGCTTGAAAGCATTTGAGGACAATGATGTAACCGCAGAAAAGAAAGTTTCAGAAGAAAAAGTTGAAGAAAAGACTCCAGTGAAAAAGACTAAAAAGAAGAAAGACACTGAAAAGACGCCATCTGGTAAGAAACAAGGTGTCAGTTACAACAAGTGTCTACCCCCGCTGGAAAATGGATATTTGGCTAGAAATCCAAATGATGAAAGAGTCAAAAAGGCAACAAACTTACAATGGGAGTCGGAGTCGTCTGTCAATTTGCCAGAAAACATTGATGTCGTTTATACATCGTCTGACACTGATCAACAGTCTCAATTGATGAAGAAAGTCGTGGATCATGTGTTAGATAACGATGAGATAGAGGAGTCAAAGTCGGAGTCCGCGTCAGAGTCAAAGTCTGGGTCAAGTACTCCGTGTCAAACAGAAAAACAGGGGAAAATAGTTTATGACAAAGAATTCTTGTTATCAAAATCTAATTTGGATGATGAATCGTTTAAAGTTGCTTAAACTTTGAATGATTCTGACAAATTATATTCTGATGAGGAATTTCCAATAAGAGGTGTCAAAACTGAACTTATCAAAAAGGTTTTCAAACTCACAGAAATTAATATTTCTGAAATAAAAGATTTACATCTTAATGAAAAACCTAAAAAATACACCTCAAAAGTACAACAAAGATTAAACAAGAAAAAAGGTTACAGTTCTGGTTCAGGTTTCCACAAGAAATCTAACCATAATGGTAATTTCAAAAAGAAAGGTCTTGGTTTTACTCCAACAGAAAAACAGAAAAATGAAAAATATGTTCGTGATTTTAAATCCAAATTGACATTTGTTTCAGGTACGTCAGCAGACGAAGAAGAAAAGAAAGATTTCTGGAGGCAGTCAAACAATGAGTTCCTTGCAAAGAAGCAAGAGGAAATAAAGAAGATGGCTGAGCAGAAGAAAGATAAGAGAACCTGTTTCCAATGCAACATTGTTGGACATATTGCCAGAAATTGTTCTAAGGCAATACAATCAAAACAGGGAGTATCTCATAAACTCAAAGAAAAAGTGGTTGAGTTTGAACCACCAATTGATAGAACAAAATTGTTTAAAAATTCTACATTTGAAATTGGTGAATGTTCAAACAAGTTTTACAAGAAGAGAGCTAAATCTGACAACCAGAAATGGGTTATTAAGAAAGCTGTTGAAAGCTCTAGCGATGATTCTGATAGATCAAAATCAGAGGAGCTATCTTCTGGTGATGAATCTGACACCACAAAGTCAGATGAGCCACAAGTTGTTTCAAAAAGTGAAGATATTTTAAAAGATGAAAAATCAATTCCGATTGTGAATGATGAGGATTTTCCATCACTTCGGGCTGAAAATTATAAGAAGAAAATTGGTAAAGTTGAAATTTCTAACCAATTTTATAATGACAAACAGGAATTTGATGCTAAGAAGGTCTTTAACCCCAAGGTAAAACATATCTTTGGAAAGATGATTGACCGAAAAGTCAAAGGGGTTAAAGAATTTTATGAGAAGAAGAGGAAAGGTAAGAAACCGAGTGATGGTGACTCGGTGACACCCAAGGCTGGTCAGGCTTGGGTGGATATTTTCTTCAACTAAAAACCTGACTTGCCGGAGCTCCTAGGTTGGTAAGCGTGGAGCATGAATCGGCATCTTTCTTGAGGATTTATTCGGCAATGTCATCATACAAACGTTAAAAGGTTTGTTTGTGTTTATTGTACAAGTGGTTAGAAAATTTGGTTGAGCATACTTGCATATGGTAAATCAAGGACATTAATTTGTACTTGCTTTTTCCTACAAGTGGTTGAAAGACAATATGATGAACCACATCCCCGAATCTATTATTGATATACCTACAAGTGGTAAAATCAATCAAACTTATTTTCCGGAAAAACCATTTTGATTAAAACAAACTTAAGTGTTTTAAAATCTAAATGGGAAAATAGTTTGTTGATAGGGGGAGTTCAGATTGTTTATGCCAAAGTGGATGGCGAATTGATGTGATTTGATATCGGTTGTCATATTTCTGTATAGTTTGTTTTTCAGTTTTTCTTTAATGTGTTTGCATTTTAGGGGGAGTAGAAAATTTTCAGAAAATCCAAAAACATTAGAAAATTTGAAAAAGCCAAAAACATGATAAAATCAAAAATGAGTTTTGTTGTGAAAAGAGGAAATGATAGTACATCAGTAGACTATCACAACATGCTAATGGATTGGAAAGTTTAAATCTTATAAACAATCTTACTGCGGATGTGTCGGTAGGTTTTTACACATTTAGTAAATTGTGATGAGATATAAACCTAAAAATCAAACTTGCTTATTCTGTGGGTTAACAAAACTGCTTGGATATATAGGTAACCCCTGAAATCTTGTTTGAAAGGTCCCTTATTCTGAGATACTAGGTCTTTATGCTCAGTGATATCTGGGGTATTATCCTGGGACTTCTGATGTATGGAAGTACTGACCTAGTCCCCGGATAATGCTTTCCGCAAATGCTTGAAACATAGCATCGCCCTCAGCAAGCTGATGAAACAATAAAATTGATAGTCGCTGCTGTTGAAATCAAAAGATCCTCTAAAGGGGACACACCGAAAAGTCAAAGCCGTCATCTCTTTGCGTATACGGAAGTATCGACCCGAGCTCTCACGGCCCTCGCACCTAACCCCTGAACAGATATCATCTGTGGTATATTCACCTGTAAGACTGAATATTGGGATCTGGATACGAGAGTATATTCAAGTAGTGGGACACACGGATAAGTTCAAGAGCTTAAAACATTAACATCGTATCTCGGAACAATTGAACTTTGTGTGAAAATTTAAGTGGATCAATATACTGACAATCTAGGTGAATTGTTTAGAACTTAAAATGAAATGAAGCATAACGGTGTTGGTGATTTGTCTCATAAACTGATATGATCCTCTTACACAAACTCACAAAAATATTGTCTGTAAATAGTTCATTTCTGCATTTATTTTCTTTCAAAAATCCAAAAAGATTTTTGATGTGTTTTAGCATAAATTTTGAAAAATTCAAAAAGATTTTCGACGACTGATATTGAAAAGCTGATTTTCAAAATTCCAAATGCTAAGCATGATGAACAGATGGTTTGGGAGAGTGTGTTATTTTGATAATAAAAACGATATAGTTTCAAGTGGTTCATCAGTATCTAATTGTTTGATTAGTTTGTGACAGGATCTTCAAATGGTGCCTATATGCTTAAATGTTTATCATAAAACTTATGTTTGTGATAGAGTTTTATGCAGGAAGAGTTAATATTTGAGGGGGAGTGCATGTTGATGATGATGAATTTATAGATGTCAACATCTAAGAGAAGAAGTTTGTTGGTGATAAAAGAGATAGAGATGAAGATAGAGAGAGAGAAGCCTAGAGACTGATCAAGACTGAAGAGATGAAGACACAACAATGTCATGACTCGATAGTCAACTCGTCAACATCTGAGGGGGAGTTTGTTGGTGCACTACATCTGTCGACTTCATCTTGTATCGAGTCTTACATTGAAATGTATAGATTAGGGCACATTTTACGAGAAAATAGGAGAGTGTATATAGTTAGATATTTGATTTCGCTCATAGGGTATTAGATGGAGGTTTCGCCCGAATGTACTCATGTTATTTCGCTCATATGGTAGTGTACATTGGAGCGAAATCTCAAGCACTATATATATGTGCTCATAAGCGAAATCAGATCATCAGTTGTACGATTCCATACCGAGGTGCTGCCGGTGTGAGATTTGGCTGTAATCTGTCAGATATCAATACAAAAAGGTGTTAAAAGTGATTTGCTAGCTGTTTCTAAATCAGATACTTGTTTTCCGCACCTGTATCTGATCAAAACTCCTCTGAACGACTCGTTCGGGTCGGAACACGATCCTACAGTAGATGACGCTATCTTTATGGGAGTTTGGTCTAAACATATTGAATTGTTTTTTCCTTGCGTCAGGCCTCAAACTGTATCTTCATAAATCCAATTTATATGATGTTTGAGTGGGTTATAATGAAGTTTCAAATTGTGTTTCTATCACTGGGTGTAAACCGTGTAAGATTCCATTTTTTTATTTGGGTCTTCTAGTTAGGGCGAATATGGAAAGGTTAAAAAGCTAGGATCTTACTCCTGAGAAATTTTAGCAGAAGTTATCCAAATGGCGAGTCAACATGCTTTGATCGGAGGTAGGTACACTTTGTTGAAATCGGTTTTCAGATCATTGAGGATATACTATTTTCCCCTATTTCTTTTGTCAAATGGTGTTTCAAACCACTTGGAATCTATTCATACAAAATTCTTTTGGGTAGAAACTAAAGGGGTTGGAAAATTTACTTGGGTTAAATGGGAGCTGATTCTAGTTGATAAACAAAAGGGTGGCTTGGGAGTTGGTAGCTTATCGAGTTCTAAATAGGCTCTTTTACAAAAATTGGTGATTTGTTTCTAGAAAAAAAATGATATATGGGTTCAAGTTATAAAAGCTATTTATGGAGGTAAAGTAGGTGTAAGACCTCGCTTTTTAGAACTTTCCTTATTTAGACGTTTGTCTTGTATTCTATTTATAGAAACTCGTATTCTCTTGTAATCGTATTTCATTTCCAATTATTGTGATCCAAAGCTTTAATCGTAATAAAACTTGGTCATCTTACATAAATTATACATTTATTATACATACTTGTCCTACATTCAATTTATATACATGTTTGATACACATTCGTTTTACGCACATATTCGTACTTATCTTACGTACAAACAATTGTAAATACATGTTTTAATACTATTTGTACATGTAATTGCTTGTACATGCATTCACGATACTCAATCTATGCTTTCATACATGTTTTATACTTAATTTTATGCCAAACACACAAGTTATAGCTTAAAATAATAAGAATATCAAAGTTCAGAGGCCAAAATGCAATAAATCAAACTTGGTGCTGATAAAGTGGGGTTTCACGGGGCTTGATACCCTAATGTCTATCGTGGCCCATGAAAACCCTTAATCCGCAGAATGTTGTTTTTAGCTACGGGATTGGTCCATTTTCACTCATATCTCCCACCTAACTTCATTTAAAACACTCTTAACTCCTAACCCTAATCACCCACTATAAATATAACACTTCTAACACTCATTTTCACTTTCCAAACTCCACAATCACTCTCAAATCCTCTCAAGAACATCCAAATTTCTGATTTTGGGCAGAAAACTTTCAAGTCTTTAAAGTGAGTTCTAGCTCACTTCTTCACTCATTCTTGCTTGTTTCTTCTTCTATCTTACTTGGATAACCTCTATGAAGGTTTTCACAAGTTTGACATGGCAAACAAAGGTGAAACCTCACCACATTTGAGGTCTAAAGTGAGATTTATTTTCTGTTTTTGTTCATGTTTATATAACTTCAATTTCTTTGCTAAAACTTGGTGAAATCTTGTACCCACCAAGCTCACAACTTAGCCTATAGTTGTGGGTTTGTGTTGAGGTGATTTCCATCAAATTATGAGTTCAAATCTCTTTACTTTAAAGTTCATACATGTTATAATCCAAGTGTTGAAAACAATCACGATTCACCATCTTCCATATGGTGGAACTTGTGACTTGTCAAAGTGTGAACCGTGGGAGCTTTGGCTTTCCAACCTAGTTCCACTACCTCACTTGTGAACCTTTTGTATGAACACTTAATTAGCTTCCTAGTATCAAAGTAACATAACCCCGGCTAGCCTCTGACACTTAGTTAACTCTTTCCATATCATGGTGGTTCACCCGGGTTAGGATTTACTAGGCTACTTGAGCATGTATTAATTAGTTTTTATTTCTTGTTACTCACGACCCTCCGAATCATCCTTCTGATGATTTGTGTGGTGGTGAATCATACAAAGAGTTTAAACCTCCATGCTTGACTTACATGAAAATCTATAAAACTTATGATGGACTTAGCTTAGGATTAATATTATAACTATATAAACATATATATAAATACGAACATGGCTGAATTTATGATGATAATCGAGTCATGGTTATTCGTCATAAACTTAGGCTACTTTATCTACGAATCTAAGTCTCTCGTTGATTATTCTAATGGGCAAAATAGGACCTATGAAATCACATACAACTTAGTGTCAAAAACGAGTACTTAGACTAGATATACTTTTATGCATAACCTACCTTTGTACTCAAATTCTAAATCCCAAATCTAATTACTCCATAAACACCTTATAACCTTACCTTTGATTCCCCATTCTCAACAACTCGTCACTCACGGATAATCGGAAAGCTTTTGCAAAATTGTGAGTATACTCGACGCCCTTTTTATCGTTTTTACACTTTTTTGGGTGCAATATGTGTACATATACAAAACACACTCAACATACATACTTTTATGCAATCATACAAACAATCCAATATATGCATGCTAATACGTTCTACTTGATTCGTTATTCTGGGTTTATTCTTTTTGTGATAAACTTGTCATTAACTTCGTACGAGTCTACCCTTAACACGCATAGCGCTATAGGAGTAACGCACCGCCCGTGTTCGTGAGGTCATGTTAAGTCGTTCATCCATACTTGCGTTAAACCTTGGGGTGACTTGTTTGTTCACATTCCAGTTTATACATTAATCTTGATAACTAAGTTTGCTATGTGAATTGTTCAAACTTTTATACTTATATGCTAGTACTCCAAAACTTGTATACTCGCCAATACTTTTGTATTAAACTATACTTTTAAACATGTTGCAGGATTATGGATGATGATGATGCACGGAACTTAGTAGGATGCCTAGAAACACACCAAATTTAAATTCATCTTTATTAGTTTAGTCATTCGATAATTGATGTAATTTGTTCATTTCAAACTTGTTGTATTTCAATTTCAAACCACTGTACTTGTTAATAGCAATGAAATGAAATTTATTATAAAATAATTGTCACAATTTAGTGTTATGAAGTCTCAAGCAATCTCGTTTTCGTCTCACTCCGATGTTTCCGCCATCGGTTGGGGTGTGACAGTAGGGGTCTTGATGGCCATGGGAGTGGTCTTTCTAACAGGTTGTGGAATCGTATTATAAAATATAGTAGGTTACTGAATGATAAAGGTATCATTCTATGGGCTACTCTTAAGAAAAAAATGGGAAGTAGGGAAGATACGTCATTTTGGAATGATACATGGGTCGTGACGAGAAGCTTAGTGTCATATTTCCTGGACTATTTATTTAGATTTGCAAAGTGATTGGGTCATATTTCCCAGAATATTTCTTTAGATTTGCAAAGGTATAATTCTATGGGCCACTCTTAAGAAAAAAAATGGGTAGTGGGGAAGATACATCATTTTGGAATGATACATGGGTTGAGACGAGAAGCTTCGTGTCATATTTCATAGACTATTTCTTTAGATTTGCAAAGTGACTGTTCAATTAGCTCTCGCCGAGGGATGGATGGGTGGAGGTGGGCTTGGTGTCGGCCGATCAGAGGAAGCTTAGAGACGGATCAATTAAACAATCTTATGCAAATCTTAAATGACATGAGTTTTGGTGTAGATGAATCGTTTTTGGTTAAAAGTATATGTATGCTTATTGATAGTGTGTCCTTACCAAATGAGCCAGTGGAAACATGATGGAACCATAAGGTTCCTACTGTTGGAAATTTTAGTGAAAATGGGTTTTTCACTAAATATTTTGGACATCAATAATATTTATATATGTGTTGTATAAATAATTATTTATGGATTTGTGTTCAAACTATGTCCAAATAGAGCTAAGATGAATGAGATATCGAAGCTTGAAGTTGTATGTTTGGAACAAACAAAGCGGAGAAAAAAAATGGATTGAGATTTGTCACCTTGTCCCACATAGGTGGGATGGCAAAACTTAAAGTGGTATATAAGGAGGAGCACTCTTGGTAAATTGTTTCATTAAAGGCAAAGACTAGTGGGGACCCAAATGGTGCATAACACTCGCACATGTGCGCGCGTGACATGGGTTATAGGCCCAATGTGGTGCACTTTGAACTTCGCACACCGCCATTGTATTTTTGCCCATGAGCGTGTGGTCAGATACATGGCGGGTCCGCTTATGGCGCACCCTTGGGTGGCGTAGGCGGATGCCATGACATGTCGATGCGGCGCGAGCTCCTTGGGCACATGGTGCACGTCATTGGCTATGGCGAAGAATGCAAGTGGCGCACGAGTATGGGTGGCGCCTGAGCAGGTGGCGTTCTGGTATGCGCAGTGGCATCCGTGTGGCGCGTGGCTCCAAATGGCATGGCCTGAGATCCTTGAAGTGTGGTGCGCGGACTGGCGGATCAGTTCTGGCGCGCGCGCAAGATTATAGTAGTAACTAGGCGCACTGGTCTGCGTGCCGCGCACATAGCGTGGGTTCTAGTGCAGTGTGCGCGACTAGCATACGAGCGGCCTGTGGGTCGCATAGGCATGGATCCGACTGTATAGTGTGCAGCTCGCTTGCGCGCTGGTCACGATCAGTCAACCTAGTCTCTGTCAGTTACGAGATCGTCATGAATTGATATGACAGTTACGTTGACCACTTCAACTCCATTTTATTGAACATCAATATTGTTTATTACGAGATTGATGATTTTGTTAATTACAATATTAATGGTACACTTTATTACAAATTAATATTGTTTATTACTTGATTGATGATCTTGTTAATTACAATATTAATGGTTATTATGTTTCATCTTTTGTAAGTGTATATACATATATGAACGTTGGGTTTGTTTGGTATGAGAGATACTAGAGAATCTCAATAACTCAAAAGATTAGAAACTAGTTCCTGTCATATTGAGAGGAGAACTCTCAAACTAAACAACTTCACATTTTTCTACAAAATTAGAACACCATTATACCCGGTGGTATCTCGGGCGCGAGAGTCATCTCCGGTAGTACACATACTGTTCCGGTTGTTGTACCCTGGGAGACAGAACCGTCAGAGAGGAGGCACGGAATCTGTTTTAAGGGAAGCGTGTTGAACACGTGCCTCAACCAAAACCGTCAACAAATTTGCTTGTCTTGCAGCGGAGTTTCGATCTGGAAGGTGCGGTTGAAGTTTCCAAAGACGCTGGCATGAATCAAGATTGGTACAATTATATTGTATTTTATATTCGTTTATTTAGTTTTTGTAACCGGTATTGTACTAGTCGAATTTCTCACAAATAACGGGAGTCTCGTTATTATATATTTTGTAATATATTTTAATAAAAAGTGAATCTAGTTCCTACAATCTTAAAACAAACTTTCGTGAAGATTGTTACTACAATCTTAAATCCCTTCTGTACAAGGATTTAGGTTCACGAAAGTTAAAATATTTAATAGGATTTTTGTTAAAATCTTGTAAATATTTTTTTTGGGGGAAATATATATGTAGTACAAACGAGTCGGATTAATTTTATGATTGGAGTACAATCTTTAATCCGAATACCGGGTTGCAAAACGACTGTTTTGATTCAAGTTTTTACAGTTCATGGGTTTTTTGTCCGTGTTTAGATAAACCGAACCATATACAAAATAATATCTATTTCAATATGTTTTTGAAATACTAAAAGTTTCTAATGAGCATATTAGAAATATATATTTTGTAACCCCATACAAATTAAACTTTTGTAATGTTTAATTTTTTTTATTTCAAGCGTTTGGTAACCATAATTGATATATTAATGCTGGTTTCTAAAAGTCTTGAAATATTTATTTTTTCTAATGAGCATATTAGAAAGTATTTATTTTAACAAGTTTTAATATTTTCTAACGAGCGTGTTAGAAACGTTTTTGTTGGAAGAACAACAAGATTAGAACTTTTATCCCTAACGAGTGTGTTAGAATTTTATAGAATAATAAGTTTTAATATCATCTTTTATATCTAATGAGCGTGTTAGATATGATGATTGTGTAAAACTAACTTGTTAAAAGACGATTAGATTTTCTAACGAGCGTGCTAGAAAATATACGTTTAGATTTTTTAACGAGTATGTTAGAAAATATTATTATTTCAAATAATTACCGACGAGCGTGTTGAGACAATTATTTTGGATAATAAACCTTGTAACGGTTTCGTCTAAACTATTAAATTTCTAACGAGCGAGTTAGAAACGGATTTTTTTCACATACGTTTAAACGATTTTTATTTGTTTATTTCTAATGAGCGTATTAGAAATAGTTTATATTTTTTTATAAACTTCGAAACAAATTTTGTAATTCATTATTTCTAGCGAGCGTGTTAGAAACGATTTAAAGAGTTAAATAGTTGTTTATTTTCTAACGAGCGTGTTAGAAACGATTTAACGACTTTGTCAATTGTTTATCTCTAACAAGCGGGTTAGAAAACGTTTATTTTATATAAACCAAAAACGGCTTACGGCAATAAATAATCATTTAATTTTCTCATGGGCGTATTAGAATTAGTTTATCTTATAACCAACTATTTTAACGATTTGCAATCGTTAATTTCTAACGAGCGGGTTAGAACCGGGTTAACCATGATAAACTATTTAACATGATTTGTATCCGTTTTATATATTTTCTAACGAACGTGTTAGAAAAGGTTTGTGTTTATTTCTAACGAGCGTGTTAGAAAACGTTCTTTTAAATAAACCAAAAGTGAATATATATTCATTTTATTTCTAACGAGCGCGTTAGAAACGGTTTACTTTATAAAAACCGAATATTTTGAATGTTGGCTAAACATTTAAATTCTAATTAGCGTATTAGAATTGGTTATCATACAAACCACTCATTTTAACGATTGGTAATCGTTATTATCTAACAACGGTTAGAAACGGTTTGAATATGATTATTAAAACGATGTGTACTCGTTTTATTTTCAAACAAGCGAGTTTGAAACTGTTTTATTAAATAAACTATTATAAGGTTTATGGTGTTGATTTGTAATCAAAACATAAAAATATATAGTTTAATTTTAAATACACTTGCAAAAACGAGAAATGTTTTGAATGAATAAAACATGTCTTTGCGAATTATAAGTGATTCGATACTTCTACGAGAAGTATAATGTCTTGAACCATATAATAGTCTTATAAAGACTATTTTGTGAAAAACAACTCGATGTTGTTATAGATATAATCAGTTGCTCAACTACTTGCGAGTAATTAATTGTAAACAACTTTATATTTTGCACAACTTGTGATTATTCAAGTTTAGAGTTTCAAGATGAGGGAGTACCTCAAAACATGACACCGAACGATATAATTGCATTTATTTTGGTCGAAAGTATTGAAGATAATAACACTTTGGGATTTGATGTTTAGATATCATTGGTGTATCCGTTATTATATATTATTATATATGTTCACTTTTATTTTATTTAAAATGGTGGACTACCGTTTGGGTTTATTTTACATAAACAAATGGATTAATATATGATAAAACATAAATTTTATTTTGGACTACTAATAATTTGTCAAAGGGATACACATTTTGATACAAAGTGTAAAATGTAATTTACACGAACACAACGAGCGGGTTGTAATCATGACTTATGTAATAAGTCATAAATCAAACATCAAACGCATAACGACTTCGTGGGAAACGTGGTGAACGGTTTGAGATGAAACACACGAAAACGAGATATGTCATCTAATGTTGAGAGCATCAACATGGAAATGCACATGTAAGTTTTCAAAGAATATAACATATGAAAAAAGTATATGTTATTATTGTAAATGATTTTAATAAATTTAGCAAATTTATTAAAGGAAATTTACAATAGTGATGGACTTGTAGATGCTTCTACCACCATCAATGTTGTTTAAACTATGTGGAGGGTTGGTCCTCAATTTGGGAGAGTATCCTAATACATGGTTTAAACGAAACAACAATGTAAATGTATATATCACTATAGGCATACGTGAATGCCTTGTTGTTGAGAGTCAATCTAATTGACTATATCTCAAGACTGGAGTGATTTTATACAAAGATCGTTCATCAAAGTGACTTGGATTAAGACTTATGTTTAAGTCCTTAGGAAGTCAATGGTGAAGCCTTGGAGATAAAAAGACAAATGAGTTATGATCCTAATGGATGGAGTTAACAATGGTTTTGAGACCTTCCTAAAAACTGATGGTTTTGGAATGGTGAAATAAAATTTCATTATTATGTCTAAACTAAGAAACGAATGTTCGGAAGAGATAGTGCGTTATCTCTTAAGGTTGTGAAGAATCGGAATGATGCATCTTCTGTTCACATGCTAAAGTATTGTGGTATAAAGCATGCTAGACTAATACTTTTTAATTTATATGCTCGACGGAGATTAAATTAACTTTAAACATTCAAAATATGTGATGACACAAGAACAAATTTGGTGCTAAAACAAAACTATAAAGATAACTTCATTTGAGTCCTAAAGGATAGTTAATTAAAATGCAAGCAATGTGGGGGAGGAACCATTTAAGAAACAAACCCTTTAGGGTATGAAGAAATGGTAGTTGAGAAGTTTTCTCAAACTCGAAATGAAAGGAAGAACCTTTCATCACCCCATTTGGTTGTTATCCAATTACACTTAAATGTGGGGGTAACTTGCATTTGAATGTGGAAATGGGAGTTGAGAAGTTTTCTCAAACTCAAAATGAAAGGGAGAACCTTTCATCGCCCCATTTGGATGTTATCCAATTACACTTAAATGTGGGGGTGACTTGCATATATTGCAAATGCATGACCAAGTGGAGTACACAATGGTTACATGGAGTCAATCAAGTAGATTGGACTCGAATACCAACTGGTTAGATTCAAAATCTAGTAAGATGTCAGTCATGACACACCAAAGGCATGGTGAAAACGTGTCTAGCCATGAATTGAGTTTCATGTCATTCTAAAGACAAGGTACATAACTGGATCTAGGTTGAGATCACGAGTTATAAGTCTTATGAATCGACTAAAATGCAAAAGTGACTAGCGAGTCAAGAACACGTTAGAACAACTGATCTAAACTGAAAATTATTAACAAATAATTTTGGATCCAACAACCAGTGGGTTGATAAGAGATCAAGTTGTGGAATGAGACTAAAGCTCATGGAAAAGGGACATGAGGGAAACCTAACTTAGCTGACTGGAGATCCCAAGATCTAGGTTCAATAGGACAACTTAATCATGAACTGAAGGGTAGTCACTGTGGGGGCATAGCTAATATATATATATATATATATATATATATATATATATATATATATATGTTTATGTATAAGCTAGTGTATGTGTTCATATATCCCCCTAAAACTATAAAAGGTTGTTTAAATACGTCCTAGTCCATTCTTATAATATTCAGTGACATTGTTGTGAGGCTAAGCATAATATATGGTTGATTGATTTGTGGAAATCATAGTAAGCCATAATGCTTTTATTGATTCAAAGGAATCACCTATGTGAGAGAGAAGTAGGGTCGCTTCGAATGGCTTTGTGGGGTGCGCAATCCTAGAGCTCTCGTAGAACCAGGCTATTGTTCCAGGACCATAATAGGACACGATAGTGAGGGGATGGCCCAGCTAGGGAAAGTATTGTGTGAATGTATATTGTCGTTTACTCAAATGGGGGGTTGTTCAAGGTCCTCACGTCTACAAAACCCTAATAGGCTAAGTATGCTTCACAAAGGAAGGTTCAAAGGCAAAACCTACCTATCCTGCAATACTCGACTGTTGAGGTTTCATCGGGGAATTTTGTGTGTTTATCGATCTCCATTCATGTGGGGGATTGTTGGAAATTTTAGTGAAAATGGGTTTTTCACTAAATATTTTGGACATCAATAATATTTATATATGTGTTGTATAAAAAATTATTTATGGGTTTGTGTTCAAACTATGTCCAAATATAGCTAAGATGAATGAGATATCGAAGCTTGAAGTTGTATGTTTGGAACAAACAAAGATGAGAAAAAAAATGGATTGAGATTTGTCACCTTGTCCCACATAGGTGGGATGGCAAAACTTAAAGTGGTATATAAGGAGGAGCACTCCTTGTAAATTGTTTCATTAAAGGCAAAGACTAGTGGGGACCCAAAGGGTGCATAGCACCCGCACATATGCGCGCGTGACATGGGTTATAGGACCAATGTGGTGTCCTTTGAACTTCGTGTTGGTGCATACGTCTGTCGATTTCGTCTTGTATCGAGTCTTGTTCTAAGTATGTTAGATCAGGGCGCGTAGTTCCAGAAATAGGGTTTAGAGGTAATTTCATTTGAAATGGGCTAATTCCGCTTGAATGACTTAATTCCGCTTGAAGGGTTGTTGTTGTAATCCCGCGCGGAATTAGATTCCGCTTGGAATCTAATTCCGTTTGAAAACTGTTTCATGCGGAATTAAGGGCCTATAAATACCCTACAAACAAAATCATTAGTAACATTCTGTGATTCCGGTACCGAAGTGCTGCCGACGTACCGTTTGATTGTAAACTGTGTTAAATCAATAAACAAGGCAATTTAAAGTGAGTTCAGCTGTTTTACAAGTCTGTTTCCTTGTTTCCGCCTCTGAAACAGACAAGAGCTCTTCTGATTGACTCGTTTGGGTCACGAATCGATCCTACATGCGGTATCAGAGCTCAGGAAGAAGAGTTCTTGCCAAAACAACCTTAATTTCTGTCTTCTACACATTCTTTTCGAAATTGAACTAATTTTCACGGTCAAGATGTTTTGAATTTCACATATAACATTCAAAACGGTGTTTTAATGAATCCTTGAGAAAATTGGACCTTAATTCAACATAAAACTGATAAAATTGGTAATTCCGTTTGAAAAACAGATTGCAAAAATGACGTCAGCCTAATTCCGCTTGAAATTACTGATTGTTTTAAAACGAAATTAGCTAATTCCGCTTCTGAGTATAATTTCATTAGAGCCTGTTCACACGAAATCACCTAATTCCGCTCGAGATTAACTATTTCCGCTTGAAATAGTTAATCCCGTGAAGTAATTCCGCGTGGAATTACTAATTCCGTGTGAAATTGGTATTCCGTGTGAGTAATTCCGTGTGAAGATTTAATCTCGTTTGAAGTTGTCTATGCAGGTAATCTCGTTTGAGGAGGAATTTCGCTTGAAAAGATATCCCGTTTGAAACCTCTAATCTCGTTTGAACTTGTAACTTGGTGAACAATTTGCTGAAACATGGAAGAGGAATTTTACAATGCGTTTGCGACACCGATTGCTCCTGTCACTGCTGCCGAGACATTGTACAGTGAAAATGAAACAGGAACGTACCAAAAACCACCTAAGCTAATGTTCATTGAAGATTTCAAAGGTTGGCAAAATCGGTTTGAGAACTGGGTACAAGCATATAAGTTTGACGCATGGTGTGCTTTAAACAAAGATTACGAGAAACCGAAAAATGAGCGTGGGCTTGAAAAAGCTTTTTGTGACTTTTCTAAGAGTGATAAATTGAAGTATACAAGTGAAAAAATGATGATTAGTCTTCTACAACAAGCAGTAAAGGAAGATATTTTTGTTTTACTTCAACATGAGAATACTGCTAGATCGATTTGGAATGCGTTGATTCAGAAGTTCAAAGGAAGTGCAGATATGATTAAAAATAGAAAGGTGTTACTGAAGAAATCATTTGATATGTTTGTAGCTTTCGAAGGTGAATCAACAAAAACAACCGTCGACAGATATTGTCATCTTGTTTTGGAAATGGGAAGATTGGATATAAAGAAAGATGATGAGGAGTGGGTTGATAAACTTGCTGAAGCACTACCACAGCATAAGTGGGGAACTTACTTGATAATTGTAAAACACATGAGGAAGTCTGAGAATATGAATTTGGCACAATTCATTCAGAAAATTGAAGAGCATGAATTGGATATTCAGAAAACTGCTATCATGACGAATCCAAATGCTTAGCAAGATGTCAGCTTGTATTACAGAGGGAACAAGTTTGAGGCTACTTCCAGCCCTACCCCAAAGATCCAAACTGGTTTTAGTGCTGACAGTTCGTCTGGAACAAAGGGTAGTAATGTAAATCAGAGTGGTGGATCTTCGTCTTCGTATTCAAGTTTTGATCCGAATTTTACAGCTTCAAGTTCTCAGTCAAAAACCTCAAAAAATTTCAACGGTCAAAATCTTCAATGCAATGTTACATTGAACATTCAGAATGGTCAAAATCTGTCTCCAGAAGTTGCAAAACAGCATATGGCATCACTTGTTGCTATGTTGGAATCATATGAAAGCTTGATCGGTGGTAAAATTGGAAATCCAATGCTAATCAAAGAGGATTATGACCAAATCGATGCTGAAGAACTAGAGTTGATGGATGTGAAGTGGTGCTTAGCCAGTGCGTTTAGGAGAGCAGAAAAGTTTCAACAAATAACTGGTAGAGATGAGTTTCGGGGAATGGCTACTTCTCCTTTGGGATTTGATAAATCAAAAGTTCCATGTTTCCGTTGTAAAGGAAAGGGTCATTTTAAAAGAGAATGTACAAATAAAGAAGCAACCGGGAATCAAGAAAAGAATGATTATTATCAGAAGTCAATTTTTCATCAGATTACTCAACAAAGGGAACCACAAACTGCACATGCTCGGGACATTGATGATGGAAAAAGGAAAATGATCGAAGATGCAAATAAGAAAGCTTATTTTGGTATCATTGATCAAGATGATGAGAAAATGGCTGCAGGTTTTAGCTGGGATAAATACGTTCAAGAAAATCCACACTTGAGCTCAGCTTTTGTTGCTCGAATCTTGGAGGAAACATCTGACAAATCTAAACCGAAAAGAATACCGATTTTTCCAGAATTGGGAGTTGAAGCAGATACCGATGATGAAGAAGAATACATTGAAAAAGCTAGGAGAGGTTTAGATACTGATAGTTTTAATTTGTTTTTTGCAGAAAAGATCAAGATGTTGAAAGAAAAAAGAGCTGCTCGATTGAAAAGAGAATGGGAAGAGACAGAAGCAAGAAAAGCTGCAGAAGATAAAGGAAAAGTAGAAGCTGAGAAAGCAGAAGTTAAAGAAAGTTCAACAAAGGAAGCTGAGGAACAGAAAGCTGAAATAGAATCTGAAGAACCAGTGGTTGAAAAGATTATAGAGAAAATCGTTGAAGTTGAGAAAATGGTCGAGGTTGAAAAGATAATTGAAAAAGTGGTTGAAGTTGAAAAACCATGTTTGAAGTGTTTAGAATCTTGCAAAGCTTGTGAGGAGAAAGATAAGAAGATTGCTGAATTAGAAAAGATTAAAGAAGATTTACTGTCTGATGTGAAGTATGTGAAGGAATCATATGATGTGCTGAACAAAACAGTTGATAGTCTGAAAAGAACGAACTCAGAAATTGAAAATGCTATGACAAAAATGAACTCGACATTAATGATGAAGCAGAAGATCATCAATGAGTATATTGAAGACTGTGCTAAGCTGAAGCAGGATTTAGAGCTTGAGAAGATTGAGAGTGAAAGGATTAAACGATTACTGTTGAGTTATACAACATGTGATTATTTGATTGATCGTGTGTATCCTACTGTTGTAGGTCTTGAAGCATTCAAGGAGGAAAAGACTGAAGATACTGATACTGGTAAGAAACAAAGTGTCAAGTATAACAGATGTCCGCCCCCGATCTATGAGAGTTATTCTCCCAGAAAGCCAAATGAGGAACGAGTAAATAAGGCTCTCAACATCAAGTTAAAGTCTTAAATCATTGATGAATTACCAGACAATATTGATGTCACATTCACAGCGTCTGACACTGATCATGAGTCTGAGTTATTAAAGAAAGTGGTCGATCAGGTGTTGGATACGGATGAAGAGTCAAAAACGGAGTCTAAGTCTGAAAGTTCGAGTTCGTCAGAAAAGAGTCTAAGTTCACCAGTCAAACGAGTTTACAGTAAAGAATTCTTGTTATCAAAATCTAATTTGAATGATGGATCAATCAAAGTAGCCTATACTTTTAATGATTCAGACAAGTTATATTCTGATGAGGAATTTCCAATAAGAAGTGTCAAAACGGAAATGATAAAACAGGTTTTCAAATTAACAGAAATTAATATTTCTGAAATAAAAGATTTAAATCTTGATGGAAAACCTAATAAGTACACTTCTTCAAGAATTCAACAAAGAGTAAACAGGAAAATGGGTTACGGTTGTGGTTATGGTTTTCAAAAGAAACCAAACCATAACAGTAATTTCAAAAAGAAAGGTTTGGGTTTTAGTTCTTCAGAAAATTATAAAAATGAGAAAAATTATAAACCAAAAACAACATTTGTTGTAGGAGGAAGTTCTGATGAAGAGCAGAAGAAACTATTCTGGAAACAGTCTAATCAAGAGTTTCTTGCTGAAATAAAGAAGAATGTGAAGAAATTTTCTCCAAGAGTTGACAGAAGAACTTGTTTCAAGTGTCAAAAAGCTGGACACATTGCTTGGAATTGCCACGAATACAATTATTCAAAACAGGAAGTTTCTTCTAACTCTGAAATGAGAAGGAAATATGTTGGTAAATCAGAACAATAAAAAAAAATTGAAGTTGATGAAACTTCAAAACGTTTTTACAAAAGGAAAGGTGATTTAAACAAACAAAAGTGGGTTGTTAAATCTGAAAGTAGTTCTGACAATGAATCTGATTCCATAAAATCAGAGGAGTTTTTTGTTGAGAAAAAGAATGAAAATTCCGTTCCAGAGGTGAACGATGAAAACTTTCCAAAACTTTCAAAAGAAAATTTGAAGTTGAAAGTGGGTAAAACTGAGATTTCAGGACAATTCTTTACTGGTAAGAAAGAATTTGATGCTGAAAAGGTGTTTAACGGAAAAGTTAAACATATTTTCGGGAAAATGGTTGATGGAAAAGTAAAGAGTGCGAAAGAATTTTACAAATCAAAATGTTGGTGGGATAGATGTGTACCCGAATCTCCTAAGGCTGGTCAGGCTTGGGGGAAAGTTTTTCCTAACTGAAATCCTAACTTGCCGGAGCTCCCAGGTTGGTAAGAGTGGAGCAGGAATCGGCATCATTCTTTGTATCAGGTTTGATTGGTTTGACCTACAAGTGGTAAATCAGGAACATTAAGTTGTACGTGATTTTCTACAAGTGGAAGTTGTTGTGAAAACCTAAGATTGTTAAAATTATTTCAAGTGGTTGACAGAGCAATATGATGAATCCCCAACCTTCAAATGGTAAAATCAACAAAACTTATTTTCCGAAAAAACCATTTTGATTAAAACAAACTTAAGTGTTTTGAAATCTTAATGGGAAAATAGTTTGTTGAGAGGGGGAGTTCTGATTGTTTATGCCAAGTGGATGGCGAATTGAAGCTTGAAAATCAGTTGTCACTTTGATTGTATAGTTTGTTTTTAAAGTTCTTACATTTTAGAAAATTTGAAAAAGGCAAAAACATTGAAAAATTTCAAAATGAGTTTTGTTGAATAAAAGAGGAAATGATAGTACATCAGTGGACTACCACAACACGCTAAAGAATTGGAGAGTTAAAATATGATAAACGGTCTCACTGAGGATGTGTCAGTAGGTTTTTGCACATTCAGTAAATTGTTTTCGGGATATAAACCTAAATTTCAAACTTGCTTATCTCGTGGGGAACATTTCTTGGATATATGGGTAACCCCCAAAATCTTGTTTGAAAGGTCCCTCTTTCTGAGATACTAGGTCTTTATACTTAGTGATATCTGGGGTATTATCCCGGGACTTCTGATTTTGCGGAAGCAATGGCCTAGTCCCCGTATAATACTTTCTGCTTGCTTGAAATATAGCGCTGCCCTCAGTACAAAAATGATGAAACATTGAAAAATGCTAATCATGTGCTGTTGAAGAAAAGATTCTCTAAAGGGAACACACCAAAAGACGAGCCGTCATCTCTTTGCTGAACGGGAGTTCTGACCTGAGCTCTCACGGTTTTGCATTTAACCCTTTTACAGATATCATCTAGGTGTACTCACCTGTAAGACTGAATATTGGGATCTGGATACAGGAGTATATTCAAGAGGTGGGACACACGAATAAGTTTAAGTTCTTAAAACATTAATCTCGTATCTCGAAACAGTTGAACTTTGTGTGAAAATTTAAGTGGACCAATATACTGACAATCTAAGTGAACTGTTTAGAGCTTAAAATGTATAAAGCTTAACGGTGTTAGTGATGTGTCTCATAAGCTGATATGATCCTCTTACACAAACTCTCAAAAATATAGTCTGTAAATATTTCTTTAGTGTATTTCATTATAAAAAGTTCCAAAAAGAGTTTTAGTGTGTTTTAGCATAAATTTTTTGAAAATTTCAAAAAGATTTTCGACAACTGATGATGAAAAGCTGATTTTCAAAATTCCAAGTGCTAAACATGACGAACAGGATTGGGAAAAGTTTGTTTGAAAGTTATATTTACAAGTGGTCATCAGATATATTAAATGCTAAATCTTTCAGATCGATTCTTGCAAAAGTATAAAATTTGTTAAATTGTTAAATTTGAAAATCTTATTTTGAGGTAGAGGATGTGCAGGACAGCCTGGATTCTGATTCTGAGTAGAGAGCCAGGTTGCGATTCTGATCCTGTGAAAGTCAGACTACGATCCCAGTACAAGTTGAAGGGGAGTCTGTTAGAGAGAGAGAGAGACTGAAGATGCAAGAGCTAGGAATTTGATCCTGAAGATGCCAGAGGTTGATAGAGCATTATCCGAGGAGGAGATTAGTTGAAGAAAGAGTTAGAGTGTGATAAGAGCCAGATAGAGATTTTGGAAAGAGCCCGAAGACTGATTGAAGACTCGACACTTAAGACTCGTCAACATCCGAGGGGGAGTCTGTTGGTGCATACGTCTGTCGATTTCGTCTTGTATCGAGTCTTGTTCCAAGTATGTTAGATCAAGGCGCATAGTTCGAGAAATAGGGTTTAGAGGTAATTTCGTTTGAAATGGGCTAATTCCGCTTGAATGACTTAATTCCGCTTGAAGGGTTGTTGTTGTAATCCCGCGCGGAATTAGATTCCGCTTGGAATCTAATTCCGTTTGAAAACTGTTTCATGCGGAATTAAGGGACTATAAACACCCTACAAACGAAATCATTTGTAACATTCTGTGATTCCGGTACCGAAATGCTGTCTACGTGCCGTTTGATTGTAAACTGTATTAGATCAATAAACAAGGCAATTTAAAGTGAATTCAGCTGTTTTACAAGTCTGTTTCTTTGTTTCCGCCTCTGAAACAGACAAGAGCTCTTCTGATTGACTCGTTTGGGTCACGAATCGATCCTACACATCGCACACCACCATTGTATTTTTGCCCATGAGCGTGTGGTCAGATACATGGCGGGTCCGCTTATGGCGCACCCTTGGGTGGCGTAGGCGGATGCCATGACATGTCGATGCGGCGCGAGCTCCTTGGGCGCATGGCGCACGTCATTGGCTATGGCGAAGAATGCAAGTGGCGCACGAGTATGGATGGCGCATGACCAGGTGGCGTCCTGGTATGCGCAGTGGCATCCGTGTGGCACGCGGCTCCATATGGCATGGCTTGAGATCCTTGAAGTGTGGCGCGTAGACTGGCAGATCAGTTCTGGCGCGCGCGCAACTTTGCAGTAGTAACTAGGCGCACTGGTCTGCGTGCCGCGCGCATAGCGTGGGTTCTAGTGCAGTGTGCGCGACTTGCATACGAGCGGCCCGCGGGTCGCATAGGCGTGGATCCAAAGTGTGCAGCTCGTTTGCGCGCTGGTCACGATCAGTCAACCCAGCCTCTGTCAGTTACGAGATCGTCAGGAATTGATATGACAGTTACGTTGATCACTTCAACTCCATTTTATTGCACATCAATATTGTTTATTACGAGATTGATGATCTTGTTAATTACAATATTAATGGTACACTTTATTACAAATTAATATTGTTTATTACTAGATTGATGATCTTGTTAATTACAATATTAATGGTTAATATGTTTCATCTTTTGTAAGTGTATATACATATATGAACGTTGGGTTCATTTAGTATGAGAGATACTAGAGAATCTCAATAACTCAAAAGATTAGAAACTAGTTCCTGTCATATTGAGAGGAGAATTCTCAAACTAAACAACTTCACATTTTTCTACAAAATTAGAACACCATTATACCCGGTGGTATCTCGGGCGCGAGAGTCATCTCTGGCAGTACACATACTGTTCCGGTTGTTGTACCCTGGGAGACAGAACCGTCTGAGAGGAGGCGCAGAATCTGTTTTAAGGGAAGCGTGTTGAACACGTGCCTCAACCAAAACCGTCAACAAATTTGCTTGTCTTGCAGCGGAGTTTCGATCTGGAAGGTGCGGTTGAAGTTTCCAAAGACGCTGGCATGAATCAAGATTGGTACAATTATATTGTAGTTTATATTCGTTTATAGTTTTTGTAACCGGTATTGTACTAGTCGAATTTCCCACAAATAACGAGAGTCTCGTTATTACTGTATATATTTTGTAATATATTTTAATAAAAAGTGAACCTAGTTCCTAAACCTACTAAGATGAACATTTTGGGTTGGCATGTTTTATTGAATCGTCTTCGGGATAGAACAAATTTGGTGGATATGGATATTTGACATCCCAAGTGTATTTTATGTCCTGTTTGTGATACGGTGGAGGAAGGTTTGGATCATTTACTTGGCTCTTGTGAAGTAGCCTCTCGAGTTTGGGTGAAGACCTTTCGTTGGCTCCATTTTTCATTCCCTTCTTCATACAAGCCAACGGATCTTATCCCTTGGTTGGATTCTTTACGGTTGACAAAGAAGGAAAAACAACTTATGCACGGGATTATTCTTATGGTTTGGTGGGTTATTTGGTGGTTTCGAAATGACACGATGTTTGCTCTCAAGGGCCGGTGTAAAGGAAACATTTTTTACCTTATTCTTACGATTTGGTGGGTTATTTGCGAATTGTGAATAGAAATAGAAAAATAAACCTTAGTTGAACGAGCTTGTTGCAAAATACCCTCCTTTTTGTGTCATTTTTCTTTGCCTCTGTGCTAGCTTTTGGTTAGTTTTTTTAATATATTGAATTCTCTGTTAAAAAACATTTTGTTGTTGTAAAACAAAACAATCACGACACTTTCACAATCATGTCATTTTAAATCGTTAGAACTTAGAAGTAATAACTTTTCGTTTTCTCATGATTTTGGAGACAAATTCATTATTGTACATCAAAATCATATCGAGCTAAATAGGGAGAAAATGCATATTTCAAATCATCATGAGGAGATGTGACATGTGTAACGATTGAGAAAAATATTTTCCATTT
The DNA here is from genome assembly GCF_002127325.2 of Helianthus annuus. Taxonomy (NCBI): domain Eukaryota; kingdom Viridiplantae; phylum Streptophyta; class Magnoliopsida; order Asterales; family Asteraceae; genus Helianthus; species Helianthus annuus. Next base: position 83,352,880 of record NC_035446.2, read on the forward strand.
ATTCACGTTATCTTATTCCTGATATGATTTCTCTTTTTAAGAGTAAAAGAGCATTCGAATTTTTTTTTTTAGATTTGATTTTGTTTATGTCAATTAATATTATGGTGGTTGGTTCAAATTTTTAAGAATTGATGAATAGAAAGCATGGTGATATTGGATGTTCAACTGTTTATTTAATATTTTTGACTTTTATAAACTTATGAATATAAGGTTTTTCCAAACCCAAATCATGTGGTGTGTTTTTTTGACTACATCCTCTCTTTCGTGCCTTTTATTTATAATAAATTTATTCAAAGCTTATAAAACAAACATTTTCATAATATAACCCTTTATTTTTTTTCTTGATAGTTCTAATGAACATATATTTATTTATATACTAAGTATTTGAAAAATTGCTTGTCTCTATTCATTAATCTTTTATGAAGATAAAGACAAAAGGATGATGGAAATAAAAACGAGCTAAGATGAACAAAACGAAAATCACAAGACGTTGAGTTATGATAAATGAAAAACTTAGCGTAAATAAGGTAATCCTTGAAAAATGGCAAAATATGTCACGAAATATAATAAACGAATCAGTTTAAAGTCATGAACACTCTTTAGATGACGTTTCTCCTATGATAATTACCTTCAAGATTGTGTCGCTAGAAGTCCAAGTTTTCATTTATTTTCACAATCAAAAAGGATTTTATATATTGAAAAATAAATATTCAATTTTACAAAATTTTATGATAATTCACCATAAGCATATCAAGAACCAATCTAGCCATCTTTAAAAACTACCGTGAACAAAAACATCCCCAAAGCATTACAAAGGATCCTGAATTGTGTAAACGACTTATTTTCAACACTTAAGTACAATAATTACCACATCGAACAAGAAATGCAAACAAGTATACCTTGAGACATCATGAAATTCGAAAGTTATATAAAATCTAGAGAAATTGCCAAAATCGTCCCTAAGGTTTGGTTATGTTTGCCAGTTTCATCTAAAACAACTTTTTTTGTACAATATTGCCCTTCACTTTTAGAATTTTTTTGCCATTTTCATCTAAACGTTTAACTCTTTTGCTAAAACCGTCCCTAAGTTTTGTGAATTTTTACCATTTTTATCCAAATATATGATAGAAAAAATAACATAAATTAGACATTTGGATGAAAATGACAAAAAATCACAAAAGTAAAGGACAATATGGTACAAAAAATAATGTTTTGGATGAAACTGTCAAATATGCCCAAATCTCAGGGATGATTTTGTCAATTTACTCTAAATCTATAACAAGACTACTAACAAAAATTAAAGAACATAATAACATATGATTTTTATGTAATGTTTATCTTTATTATTTTAAAACTTTACAATTTTGAGGTATTTATATCTATTAATATTAATATTAATATTAATATTAATATTAATATTAATATTAATATTCACCTATATATTAAAAAGGGAAAGCAAATGAACAGTAACCATAAATAAATATTAAAAAGACTAATGAAAGAAAAGTAATAAAAACATCGGGTACCGGTAATAAATTTATCAAATTGAGTGTATTTTCGGTATGCGTTTGGCATCAGTACTCATCGGGTTTTACTCTCAAATACCGGTGTCGTACCAGTACCGATCGTATCAAGCCGTACTGTACCAGGTATATTCGGTACCGGTACACATTTCTAGGGATTTCAGTAACGGTATTTTCGGTACCGGTTGGTACCGAGCTCATAAAATCCGGTAGCAACGTACCAATGCAAGTAATTGCACAGTTTAGATTACTTTTCATACACACGGTAAGTAAACTGTATTTCGTTTGAATGAGGTTTTATATACACAACAAGTTATTCTGCTTTATTTTTTTGTCTTTTTTACGTAATGAATGAATTGTAACATGTAAAATTAACTTGGATATTTAGATTATTGATGAGCAAATTGTATCAAATCCTGTAATCAAACCGGTATCGTATCGGTATCAAATTTACTATACCAAATCATTTTTGGTACCAATTTGGTACCCACCTTTTGGTGTTTTCAGAATCGTTACTTTCGGTTCGACAACGGTCTAGCACCATACTTATATTTATTGATTTGTAACTTCAAATACCATACCGTATTGTACCGAGCATTTTCGGTGCCGGTACCTAATTTCGATGATTTTTCGGATCGGCACTTTTGGTGCCGTTACACAGGTACCGAGCTCATCCATATTTTAACGTGTTAGCACCGTAATAACTGAACTGAAAACAACCAAATTTTCAACGTGTATGACGTCTGGGTCCTATTATTATATATTAGGTTATTTAAAATCGTTTTTTAGGACGGATTGACAATTCTTTTCACGACATTTTTATTTATCTTTTGATATTCGGTATCTGCTTGCCGTTACTGACATGCGTTTTGCAGTCATTGGGTACCCGCCGCAACGTGCGGACAGTAATTTAACTAGTTAATATTAATTGAAGGCTTGAAATGAACAGTGGGTGGACACTTGTCTACCTGCTGTTCGCTGCTGTTTTTTTTAATTAAATTCACATTTTTTGTTTGTGTTTAAAAGTTATTATTTTAGGATCTTAGGGTGTAGGGAGTGGTTAAACACTTTGAGTGGCAAACTAAAAAATCAACCAATGAGAGTGTGCCATGTCAAAGTGGTAAACTATGCTCAAAATGTTGGCAATGGTTTAGACACTTGGTGAAGTGGTAAACTATTTTTTAAAAAAAAAAGAAAAAGGTGTGATTGGTTGAGATTGGATTGGACCCCACCCCACAATACCCTCTCTCTCACATCTCTTCCTCTTCCCGAATCGGCATACACTCGCCGATTTTCCAACCATTTCGGCAAATGATGTTCGGCAAACTATGTTGGCATTGGTTTGCCACTTCGGTAAAGTGGTTTTACCGAAACCACACCGTATGCCCTTATAACAATTACTTGGGCTGGTTCATTGGTTTAGGCAGTGTCTGTTGGTAGTTAAGATTAAAAGAAATGATGGTATAGGATAAAATACAAAAAGTTTTTCTATTAAGCTTATGATGCTCAAGTATAACGTTAAGTATACTTCAACAAATAATATTCTTGATAAAATAAAAAGAACTTATAATACTAACACAGTGAGACCCGAAGCATATTCACACGTACAAACATTTTATTTAATATTTTATCTAATTTAATTTAATTTATTAATATAGTAGTGAATATTAGTCAAATTCATACGAGCAAACAAAGTGTCGGCGACCATTTCCCGGAAACTTCCCCATAAATTCGATTTCAAGATGAATGCATTTTGAACAAGATAGATGTTGACATGAATGATTGACGTACGACAAAACAAGCCCATGGTACAACCGGTTATTATCATAAAAAAAAAATAAAAAATTCTTTAATAACCGCAATCAACAATAAGTTTTTATTATCATTATCATTATCATTGATTATTAAATAGCATTGATAGTACTTTAAATAATATTTAAACTAGTGTACATAAATTGTAACATTTACATTGCAATTCTCTCTTTTACCACTTATATTATGTAGTATGATACATAAGGGGTTGGTTCCGGTACAAATCATATTTATTCCATAAACTGTAATAACAGATCCTAGCATTTAAAAAAAAGTTAAATTAGCACATACCGAAACAATACATACATAAAAGTAACACTTTTAAATTATATTAGCACATGAAAATTAATCAAGATAATTGATTTTAGCACATATTTAAATGATATCAGCACTTTTTTTAACCAGCACATTGAAAACAAAAAGATCCAAATAAAGAATTAATTATTTGTTAGCATATTTATAGGGAATTCAATATAATTGATATTATTTAGAATATTATTTTATCATTTCTCTATAATTGGTTGGATGTCACGTGACACTTTTTAAATAGTTCTTACAGTTTGTATATATGAAATATGGTTTGTATTTGATCCTACTCCTGATATATAAATAGAGTAAGTTCTTACATTTTAAGTGATTGGTATCACGTATTAAACTATGTACATAGATGTCTAATCTTTATAAGACTAAGTGGTATGGGGGTCGGCTTAGGCCCGGCGAGGCGCGGCGCCGGTCCCCCACACCGCCCCCTCTTCCCGTCTCGACGTATTCGGCTCCCCTACGAAGTCGACGGGCCCATTTTCAAACAAATAGCCGTTGTAACGGCTAGAATTATTAAAAAAAAAAAAACCTTTTTCACTTTAAATATATACCTATTCTTCTTCCATTTTTTATACCATTTCCTCAATATTTCACCCATTCTTCTCCCATTCTCATCCATTTTTATAAAAAACACTCCAATTTTTATACCAATCTTTTATAAAAAATATCTTTTCATCCACAATGGCATCTAATTTTTAAATTATATGGAACAACATAAACGTCGGGGACGGTGACGGAGACGAAGACGAAGACGAGTAGTGTAATTTTTTTATATTTTTAAATGTTGTCTTTTTTTTTTTTATAAATTTTAGGTAATGTATTTTTTTTAGGTTATGTAGTTTTTATTTATGTTATGTAATGGATTTTATTATCTTCTTTTATGTGTTATTTATATTTAAATTTTGAATTGTTTTTATAAAGTTAAACAAATAAAAAAGTTAAACAATAAAAATTAAACATTAAACAATAAAAGTTAAACAAATAAATAAATTAAATAATAAAAAAATATGTGGGGTAGCCTCATCCTCCACCCCCTCAAAAGTGAAGGAGGTCCATCCTCCATGGGATGGTGATATGGCGCCTATTTGGCAACCAATCCTCATAGAGATGGAGCTCTCCATACCCTTTAGTCTAAATTATATATGTTTGTGTGTGCACACACAACCATTTCCATTAATATTATCTAAACCTTGTGAATATATAGAAACAAAGTTTACTCGTTTTCATTATAATACACTAAGGCTAAAGGGTGTGCGGGGCATGAGTTGAGTCATCAATCGCCACGTAGAACCATTAAATTTAGGGTTGTTCATGAGCCGAGCCGAGCTACCAAGCGAGCCAAACCGAGCCAATTTGGCTCGTCACGAGCCGAGCCGAGCCGAGCCGGCTCGGCTCACTTTCAAACCGAGCCATATCGAGCGAGCTTTTTCCGAGCTAAATCCGAACGAGCTCCGAGCCGCGAGCTTTTTGAACAGCCCTACCATTAATGGATTGCTACATCACCCCCTTGCCTTATCCACCATGGTTGCCATGGATTAAACCATGACAACCATGAGCCTCCTTTCCTTTTTCAATAATTCATTTTCCTTTTCACAAAAAATAAATTAAAATAAGAGAACAGTCTGGGTCTTTTTTTTTAGAAGTATATTTTATTCACAACGTCACCCGAACCAGGGGCAAAAAACGAGAAGACCAACTACAAGAAACCAAAATTACACCAAGACTCTCAACTAACTATATTTTGCTTAGATCTGTTTTTATACCACAAGAAGACCAGAGATTTAATGTCTTAAAAAATCTTCTCCGCCTTCACTTCCGTGTCCTCAAAACGCTTCTTATTACACACATTCCACATGCACCAACAGGTAACCATCACAATCCCTTTTAAAACCTTCTTCACCTGAACCCCCAAACCTGAGGAGGCATGAAACTATAGGAGAACTTTGGCAGAGAAAGCAAAAATGGGACTGCATTTGCACCAATTGTTGACCCGGGACCAAACCACCGTCGCTGAATAGCACGAACACAACAAGTGGGTTGTAGATTCATCCCTGAACTCACACATAACACACCTGAGATCACCTGAGTAACAGTTCCGAGACCGAAGAGCATCAACGATCGGGATTCTGTTCAAAAGCGCCCTCCACATGAATATATTGCACTTCTTCGGAACCCATTTGCTCCACTTAAAAACAGATATGTTGCTATAGTCCGAGCTACTATTCAAATGGTTTGGGTCATGATCACACCCTTAGGGTAGTGGTTTTGAATGATGGATTATAAGAGGGTGACATGATACTGATGTGGAGGGTCATGGTGACTATAAGGGTCATGACCACACCCTGTAGCCTAATACACATTCATTAGAATTAATGATGATAAAATTTATATTTGAAATGAAATAATTAAGCATATTTTCTTGATAAACACACTTTATAATTAAGCATATGTTTCTTAATAAACACACATTGCCAGCTAAAGGTATTTCTACATACTTCGATCACCGACCATGATTTAATGGAAAAACAGCTCACTAATGTAAAATAGAGTTGAAAAACATTTAAACACAAAATAAAAATTATATTATTATTATAATATTTAAATAAATGGGTTAAAAGAATTGGTGGATCCCGGATCTCATTGCAGATGGGGCCGTTAACGACGGGTTTCCGTTGATTTGTTTTTCAAATTAAAAAAATAATGGAATGATAAAGTGTGCAATTTGAGGGTGTATTAGATCATGGTGTACCCCTTGAGGCCAGGTTGGGTTGCTTTGTTGCTTGTTTAGAAGAGGTAAGTTCTCACTTGGGACATTTCGTTATGTTCTTCCTTTCTTAGGGTAGATAGGGTATGGTAGGGTTTACACTTGGGGTGATAATTTCTAAGATGAAGTTGAATATGTGTATATGACACGGATATTCGACAATCAGGTTTTAGATTATCATTTGTAACCCTTTTTAGTAAATGGTTGTGTTTCGGTTAAGCTGTCTAACTAAATGGTTGTGTTTGACTTGTTTAACACCTTTGATAAAAACAAGTTATTATGAGGCTATAGTGTGTGTTCATGACCCTTCACATCAGCATCATGTCACCCACTTCTAATCCATCATCCGAAACCATTACCTTAAAGATGTGGTCATGACCCAAACCACTATTCTTTTATTTTAATTTATTTTTTGTGAAAGGAAAAGGAAATATTGAAAAAGGAAAGGAGGCACATGGTTGTCATCGTTTAATCCATACCAATCATGGTAGATCAGGCAAAGGGGGTGGTGTAGCAATCCATTAATGGTCCTATGTGGCATTGATGATCCAACCCATGCCCCCCCCCACACACTTAAGCCTGACCCATTTAACTCATTTACGATAATCCGCCAAATTGTTTAACACATTTACTACGGGTGGTACGTAATTCCTGACGTGACCCAAAAGGCAGCCAACATACGAAGCACAGAAAAACATGTTATGTGTTAGGTTGACACGACCTGTTTATTAAATATGTCAACACAAACACGATCAATTAAAAAATGGGTTAAGCATGACCCGTTTAATAAGTGAATTCACCTATTAAACCATTTATGAGTTTATAGAAAAGGCTACTATATAGATATTAGAGATAAAACTTATTAAAATTGAAAGTTAAAGTATTTTGATTTTTAGTTTTTTCGTTAACTATTAACTTCTTAAATTCAAATAAAATTTTCTTTTAAATTCTTTGAGTAAATTGTCATTTTAGTTTCCGAGGTTTGACCAAAATTGTCATTTTAGTCCAAATAGTTTTCTTTTGTCATTTTAGTCCAAATAGTTTTGTTTTCTATCATTTTAGTCCCTGACTTTCGTTATTTTTTTTGCCATTTTCATCTAACCCACTAACTCCATTAAAAAATTTAGTTAACTTAGGTGACTTTTAGTCAAACCATATTTTTTTTTCAGGTGTGATGGTATGGGGATGGTGTTGTGCCGGTTTACAGTGAAGATCACGGCGGTGGTTGTTGATTTTACGATGATGGCGGTGGTGTTGGTTGATGAGGTGGGTGGCGGAAAAGTGGCCAGTGGTGGTGGAAGCGGTGGATGGTGATGGTGGTGGGGTGTGTGGTGACAGTGCAGGCAAGTGGTGGCGGTGATAAAAGGTTGTGATTGGGTGGGTGGTGGGAGGTGGTGGTGGTCGATGAAAATGCAAAAAAATCACAAAAATCAGGGACTAAAATGGCAAAAAACAAAACTATTTGGACTAAAATAGTAAGGAAAAAACTATTTTGACTAAAGTGGAAATTTTAGTCAAAACTCAGGGACTAAAACGACAATTTACTCAAATTCTTTAACCAACTCTTCATTTCCAACAATTTAGGGATCTTGGATTTAAGTAACCCTAACTTTCACCAATTAATCGATAACACTCGTAATTTTCGATTTGTACACCATCACTTCCAACTTTCAACTTATTGGCCGATAACACTTTCTAACTAACTAAACCCTAACCCAATTAGTTTTTGCTGATGTGGCATCTGTTGAGGCCCATTTTGCTGGCGTAGCATTCTTCGATGATGTGGCAGCTGACGTGACATTTTTTAATAACGTGACATATGACATCAGCTAACTAGGTTAGGGTTCAGTTAGTCAGAGAGTGTTATCAGCCAATAAGTTGAAAGTTGGGAGTGCTGATGTACAAATCGAAAGTCGGAAGTGTTATCGACTAATTGGTGAAAGTTGGGGTTATTTAAATCCAATATCTCAACAGTTTATTAGTTTCAACTCACCATTTTCCAATCTTGTCCATTCAATCTTCTACTTCGAGCTAATATATAAACCAAGGTTTGTTAATTGAGAATGAGAGATAAAGAAACACAAACAATTAAGATGACACATATTAAAAAAAATCAGAGTAATTAATTGTTTAAATTGTTATTTAAGTCACTAAGTATTACTCATATCTATACATATAATAAAGGAAATCAATGTGTGACACGTGTCATTCATTAGAACCATCTAATTTTCTATTTTCCCGCCTTTTTCTATATCTATCTTGTATTAGTTAAATACTAAATTAATATTAAATCTTATTCTACTTTGAATTTGAAATAAAATATTCAATTTGAACCTTTTAAACTTTGAATTAAAACCTGATTTTTTGTAGGATTTAAGAACACATGTGTTATGGGTCATTTTCTGAGCGTACATATCTTGATCAATATCCTGCTTCTAATTGTTTATTTGTGACCAGGATACTGGATGGGGATATTGCTAACATCCTGGGCGATATCCTGAGGTTGATTGAATTGACCACGTGCAGGTTAAACGCTGGGGTTTGCCAACGTTCAGAATGGAATATTCCAAAGTATCCTGGAATAATAGGATAGTTTGTTAGTTTCTTTTACTATAAAAGGGATTGATCGGATCATAGGTAGACACAACTTTTTCCACACACTTTCACTCGCACACTTTACTCTCTAGCTTCTAGCAATCACTAAACACAAACACTTGTAATCAAATTTCATTGTAACACCTAGTTGATCCGCATCATATCCTGCACTGTATCCTGAAGTTGAAAGCAATAAGAAGAACAAGGCAGCTGCGATTGTCAGCTCCCGAGGTTTTATGCCGGAGATCTAGATTGATCAAGGGCTTTCCTCGTACATCTCGTGTCAACCCCTTTACTTTTTGCTCACTGTTTGATCGTAGATACAGCTCAATATCCTGAGCCGTATCCTGAATACTGTTTTTCTAAACAACTTAACCAACATATTTTCAACACACTTTTTAGCACACTACCTCACTTAACTAATTTGATCACTAAATTGCTTCGGTAATTTTTGACCAAAACAATTTGGCGCCCACCGTGGGGCAAGTGGTGCTCTCTTTACTAAAATTTTTTGTGAAATCACTAATCAGTTTTCTGTTTTCAAAATTTTTTGCCACATCATTTACAATGGCCTCAAGATCAAACATGAGCTCCTCCACTATGTCGGCTACGACTTCTGCTGCTACCGGTTCGGTGCTTCCACCACCTCCTCCAAGGATGCCGGTTTCGTCACAACCTCAGGATGTTATCCCTACCCGGGGTGTTCAGGGATCTGCTCCCATTTTAGCTTCTAATGATGAATATCTAACCTTGTTTGCAAGTGTGCAGGAACAAATGAGACAGCAGCAGGAAACTAACCAAATGCTGTTAAGAGAAATACAACTCTTAAAAGCTGGCTCGAGCAGATCCACCGAAGATATCGTCACTCCTCTACAACCCAGAACTTTGAACTTCAGTTCCGCAGTTTACACTGAGGATAACAGGGGGAATATTGTGCCCAGCCTTCCTCAGAATCATACTCCTGAAATACCCTCCTCGGTCAGGATGTCAACCATGAGGAGCTCAGGATATGCTTCAGGATATGGGCAGAACCCTCAGACTGGTAACGTGTCTAATAATAATAATACTCTTGCCACTAACAGTGTTGGATCTTTGCAGGATACAGCTGTGACATCAGAATTATCTAGGGAGCTTCAGAAGCTAAAGGATATGATATCCAGTGTACCTGGGGTGGTTCAGCCAATTCCTGAAGTATCCCAGGATAGCCACAGGATATCTCGGTTTGTGCATCCTATTTGTGATGCTGAAATCCCAAAAAGATTCCAAACTCCCAACATAAAGCTCTATGATGGAACCACAGATCATGAGGAGCATATTGCCCAGTATAGGGAACGGATGGAAATCAATCCTACCCCTCCAGATCTCAAGGAAGCATGCTTATGCAAGGGATTCGGTTCTACCTTGACAGGATCGGCCTTAGAATGGCTGTTAAACGTTCCTCCTCACTCAATTACTTCTTTTGCTCATTTGGTTAACTTATTTAATAGTCAATTTTCTTGCAGCCGGAGTTTTGAGAATTTAACCAGTGATCTTTACAGGATAACTCAAGGACCTCAGGAATCCTTGAGGGATTATGTGAACAAGTTCAGTCGAGAATCCTTGGACATCCCGCATCTTGATGTTGCAACGGCTGTGCAAGCTTTTAAGATGGGGTTACAAAAGGATTCTCAGTTTTATCAGGATCTTGTAATGAATCCTTGCAGGAATCTCGACGAAGCTCGTAACAGGGCTTTAAGATATATCCGTTTGGAAGACGACAAGAAGATGCAAGAGAGGATTAATTCTACCTCAACCTACGAATCAACCAACAGGAAATCAGAATCCTCATATAAGCCATATCGCTCCAAGCCATATGGCAGAAATGATAACAAGAGAGTGAATGCTGTTGAAGACGAGGATCCTGAAGAATATCCTGAATTATCTGAATATTGTTTTTCTGTTAATATACCTGAACTAATGTATGCTATGCAGGGTTTGGGAGATAAAGCCAGGTGGCCTCGGAAGAATCAACAAAAAGCTGATTGGAAGGATAAATCCAAATGGTGTGCCTTCCATGAGGATTTCGGACATGTTACTGAGGATTGCATTGCCCTGAGGAAAGAAATAAGCTACCTGCTAAGCAAAGCATATATGAAGGACTTGCTGGGAAGAAAGAAAAATAAAGGGCAGGATTCCGAGAAGGATCCTGAACGAGCAGCATCACCCCCAGCAGATGCAAAGATAATTAACTTTATTTCAGGAGGATCCGACATTTGTGGGACTTCGTATTCGGCGGCTAAGAGACATGCAAAGGAAGCCAAGAGTGAAAGGGGAGACAAACCAGTCAGGATGACTACCCTCACAACTGATAAAGTGATTACTTTCGATAGTGATGACAAGGATACTGTTCAGGATCCTCACCATGATGCTTTGGTAATAACATTATATGTGGCTAACCATTTTGTACGCAGGATATTGGTTGATAATGGCAGCTCCGTGAATATAATCCAACTAGAGACTCTGAAGAGAATGAATGTATCTCCAATGGATATCACTTCAAAGTCCACCGTGCTTGTTGGGTTTAGTGGAGAGGCTAGGAACACAGTGGGAGAGATAAAGTTACCAGTATATGTTGAAGGAGTCAACTCAATACAACGTTTCTGTGTGATGGATTCTCTATCCTGCTATAACATCATACTGGGAAGACCATGGATTCACGACATGAAGGCTGTCCCATCAACATATCACCAATGCATCAAGATCCCTTCCCCTTGGGGAGTTGTCAAAGTTGATAGTGATCAGCAGGAGGCGAAAGAATGTTACTCATCCTCGATGAAATCCTTGACCAGACCTAGTGCAGCATAACAATTAAAGATGCGGGCCCAGGATATCGTGGAGGATTCGGAGCAGGATGTGAAGAAAATTATCCTGGATCAGGATAATCCTGATATCTCGGTGCTCGTATGAACCAATATCCCTCAGGATATTGAAGAGCAGTTAACTAACTTTTTGAAATGCAGGATGTCAACGTTTGCATGGAAGCATGAGGATATGACAGGTATATCCAAAGATATTATCACTCACAAGCTTGGAATTGACAGGTCGTTCAAGCCCGTTCAACAAAAGAGAAGGAAGTTTGCTCCTGAACGGAACATAATTATTCAAGAAGAGTGTTATGGGTGAAATCCCGAGCCCATATCCTGAGAATTATCTTGAATTATATCTTGCTTATATGATATATGGTCACATCCGGGGTGCTGATTCAGGATATTGGTAACATCCTGAATGGTATCCTCAGGGTTACTAACGGATTATGTGCAGGTACGTGGGTTAGAAGCTAGCAACGTTCATGAAGACCTTTTCTACTGAAGACTCGGTCCAAGTCGTTCATAAGAAGCCGTTGAAGCCGCTTTACTCATTCTTCAACGTTCACATTGGAATATTCCGAGCATCCCATGTTTATAGGAGTTTTAGTTTACATTTCGTTACTATAAATAGATGGGTATACCATATCGAATAGGACATCACAGCTACACTCACTACACTTACACACTTGTTCTCTCGCAACTTGTACTCTCACACAAAGCATTGTAACACTTAGCGATCTGGTCAATATCCTGCACTGTATCCTGAAGTTTGAAGCAATAAGAAGAACTAGGCAGCTGCGATTGTCAGCTCCCGAAGTTTTATGCCGGCGATCTAGATTGATCAAGGGCTTTCCTTGTACATCTCGTGTCAATCCTTTTACTTTTTGCTCATTGTTTGATCGTAGATACAGCTCAATATCCTGAGCCGTATCCTGAACACTGTTTTTCCAAACAACTTAACAAGCATATTTTCAATACGCTTTCTAGCACACTACCTCACTTAACTAATTTGATCACTTAAGTGCTTCGGTAATTTTTGACCAAAACAATTTGGCGCCCACCGTGGGGCAAGTGGTGTTATCTTTACTAAAAATCTTTGTGAAATCATTAATCGGTTTTCTGTTTTCAAAACTTTTTGCCACATTATCTGCAATGGCCTCAAGATCAAGCATGAGCTCTTCCCCTGTGTCTGCTATGAGTTCTGCTACTACTGGTCCGGTGCTTCCACCACCTCCTCCAAGGATGCAATCTTCTTCGCAACCTCAGGATATTATCCCTACTCGGAATATTCAGGGATCTGCTCCGATTTTAGCTTCAAATGATGAAATTCTAACGTTGTTTGGAAGTGTGCAGGAACAAATGAGGCAACAACAGGGAACAAACCAAATGCTATTAAGAGAGATACAACTCTTAAAAGCTGGCAAGAGCAGATCCACCGAAGATATCGTCACTCCTCTACAACTCAGAGCTTTGAACTTCAGTTAGGCTGTGTATACTGAGGATAATAGGGGGAATATTGTGCCCAGCCTTCCTCAGAATCATACTCCTAAAATACACTCCTCGGTTAGGATGTCAACCGCGAGGAGCTCAGGATATGCTTCAGGATATGGGCAGAATCCTCAGACTGGTAACGTGCCTAATAATAATAATACTTTTGCCACTAACAGTGTTGGATCTTTGCAGGATGCAGCTGTGAAATCAGCATTATCCAGGGAGCTTCAGAAGCTAAAGGATATGATATCCAGTGTACCTGGGGTGGTTGAGCCAATTCCTGAAGTATCCAAGGATAGCCACAGGATATCTCGATTTGTACGTCCTATTTGTGATGCTGAAATCCCAAAAAGATTCCAGACTCCAAACATGAAGCTTTATGATGGAACCACGGATCCTGAAGAGCATATTGCCCAGTATAGGGAGAGAATGGAGATCAACCCTATCCCTCCGGAGCTAAATGAAGCTTGCTTGTGCAAGGGTTTTGGTTCTACCTTAACAGGATCAGCCTTAAAATGGCTCCTAAATGTACCTCCTCATTCGATTACATCATTTGCTCACCTAGTGAATTTATTTAATAGTCAGTTTTCTTGTAGTAGAAGCTTTGAAAACTAACAAGTGATCTTTACAGGATAACACAGGGGCCTCAAGAGTCCCTAAGAGATTATGTGAACAAGTTCAGCAGGGAATCTTTAGACATCCCGCATCTTGATGTTGCAACAGCTGTGCAAGCTTTCAAGATGGGGCTGCAAAAAGATTCTCAATTTTACCAAGACCTTGTAATGAACCCATGCAAGAACTTGGACGAAGCTCGAAACAGGGCCCTAAGATATATTCGATTGGAGGATGACAAAAAGATGCAAGAGAGGATGAATGCATCCTTAACATACGAATCGACTAACAGGAAGTTAGAATCCTCGTACAAACCATACCGCTCTAAGCCATATGGTAGAAATGATAACAAGAGAGTGCATGCTGTTGAAGACGAGGATCCTGAAGAATATCCTGAACTATCTGAATATTGCTTTTCTGTTAACATTCCTGAACTGATGTATGCCATGCAGGGTTTAGGAGACAAGGCTAGGTGGCCTCGAAAGAATCAACAAAAAGCTGATTGGAAAGATAAGTCAAAATAGTGTGCCTTCCACGAAGATTTCGGACATGTGACTGAGGATTGCATTGCCCTAAGGAAAGAAATAAGCTACCTTTTGAGCAAGGGGTATCTGAAAGATCTCTTAGGAAGAAAGAAGAATAAAGGTCAGGATACTGAGAAGGATCCTGAACGAGCAGCCTCACCTCCCGCGGATGCCAAGATAATAAACTTCATTTCGGGAGGATCCGACATTTGTGGGACCTCGTATTCGGCAGCGAAAAGACATGCAAAAGAAGCTAAGGCTGAGAGGGGAGACAAACCTGTCGGGATGACTACCCTCACAACTGACAAAATGATCACATTTGATGCTGATGACAGGGATACTGTCCAGGATCCTCATCATGATGCTCTGGTAATAACGTTATATGTGGCTAACCATTTTGTACGCAGGATATTGGTTGATAATGGCAGCCCCGTCAATATAATCCAACTAGAGACTCTGAAGAGAATGAATGTGTCTCCGATGGATATCACTTCAAAGTCCACTGTGCTTGTTGGGTTCAGTGGAGAGGCTAGGAACACAGTGGGAGAGATAAAGTTACCGGTATATGTTGAAGGAGTCAACTCGATACAACGTTTCTGTGTGATGGATTCTCTATCCTGCTATAACATCATACTGGGAAGACCATGGATTCATGATATGAAGGCCGTACCATCAACATATCACCAATGCATCAAGATCCCTACACCTTGGGGAGTTGTCAAAGTCGATAGTGATCAGCAGGAGGCGAAAGAATGTTACTGTTTTGGTCAAAAATCTGATGAGGATAATGCAACCAAACTTTTTGTTATGGGGTATGATGCTTGAAATGGGGAACAATGATAAGGATCACTTAGATGTAAATTGCACAAATGACACAAAGATTTATACGAGGAAAAAGCCCTTGATCAATGAATGATCTCCGGCATAAAAAACCTCGGGTGATGGAAACTACCGATCACCAAGTTCAAATTAACCAGCAAATGTTTACAACTTCGGATAGTAACGAGCTAGGTACAAGGATCACTATGGTGTATCGTGCAAGAATGTGTGTAAACTGTTAGGTGTTGTGCTGAATGCTCAAGAGTGCAGTTGTACGAGTGTGTGTAGCTGAAATTAGCCAAGTGTTCTAACTACTAGCTCGTTACCCCTTTTAAAAATGGAAGTTAACTATGCTAACAAACTATCCGAAATTCATGCCATGCTCCCACGTTCTCCACAACATCCATTTCTAGTCAAACGTGTGCGAAATAGCCGTGGAATATTCCATAGTAACGTTGCCAAGACCAGGTCAAACTTGTTACTCCTGCAAAACAATACGAAATTCAAATAAACAATCGTTAGTATGAGGATCCTTAAGGTGATCCATGATCCTGATCCTGAAGCACTTCTGAGGATCACTATCTATCACAGAAGTAAGGATCACTAATAGGATAACAAGTGAGGATCACGGGCTATTAGAAAATCCTCCCCTAACAATTGCCCCCAAAATATAAGGAGTGATTTGTAAAATGAGCGAGTTGTATTTTACTGATCTTATCCGCAACTAACTAACGGATATATAGCCGTTGTAATCTAACTATCCGTTGCAATTCTGACGTCACATAAGTGACAACCCTGCACGATCATGATTATAAATAGGAGATAGAGATAGGATCAATTAGCATTTAAATTTCGGAGATACTCCCTTTATAATCTCATCCAAAAGGCAAACAGGTATTCCCTCTTCATCTTCTTCCTTCTTTACTATGTTTTATTGCTTTTACCATCATCTTGCAAAAAATGTTGCTCCGGAACTCTCCTGCTAAGGATCACCAGAAGAATAGTCCACTGAAAAGTGTCACACCCTGATTTCCACGTATATCACCGGTGGGCCCGGTGGGGGATTACCGTGACGTAGTTGGCAACAATATAGTCAAACCACACAATTATATGAATGCACAGCGGAAGCAAAAGATAAAATATATTACGTTCCGGATATGAAATAATATCAAGTGTTACGACGGAAAGTAAAGGATCCACAGGTGAATCAAAACAAAGAAATTGTTCAACAGACTTTAGACGCCTAGAACTTGCAAGATTCCTTATTAATGTCCTGAGCAGCTCCCAGCCTATTACGTACTTGTACCTGTCACTTAGACTTTTGAAAATACGTCAGTTTTCACTGGTAAATACACTCAACTGACTCATTTGAAAAGACTTTAGGAAAATTGATTTAGATGCACCAGGCACAAATTATTTTGACACTTTGATTAAAATGCACAGAGGCAAAATTTAATCTTTTATAACTTGAGACAATCATATTTATGATCCTGTATACAGATTTACATGTTCGTTGTACGTTCAGGGCCCGATATAGAAACCGAGTCAAGATTAACAGACACGTCACAAGTATAGGCCCACTGAGCGTGAGATACCATTTCCCTTATGCAACTGTCAGGTGTATGCCTACACCCTGTGCATAAGACGTGACCATTTTATAATACAATGATGTCAAGGATATCCGGGACATGGTCATTAACCCCTAAAGGCTTTTATTTCAAACAATACAGATCAAACCGGGTTACCTCAATAACTTAATCACAATCCGATTAAATATTCAATACCCGACCAAGCGGTATTATTATACCGTATCCCAAGCCCGTATAGGGAAAATAAGTTAAGAGTATTTACCTGAGCTAGCTCCTGTCTTAAAATAGCAAGAATAATAACTCAGCCGTATTCACTTAAGTAAGCGTAGGTACAATTTACTGGAAGGCTCTAGTCTGGAACGATGGTATAAATAACCAATTAGAATGCTAACGGGTCTTTAATTAAGCCTAAGCTTAGACCGGATAGTCTTAAAGAATTGTTACGGTTTAATCGCGTGAAAGGCGAAAACCGTGAATGGAGTGTGATTTTGACCCAACAAGTTTGAATACTTGTTTCATATGGGTATAATAATCATACTCTGGATTTTGGGGTTAAAACAATATGGTTTGACCCGTTTCGGCTAAATTATGTAAACTAGTTACATAAGCCGAATCGTGCGCGCAATAGGCGCAACGGGTAACCGTGAGAGTCCTACGCTTGTTTTCTAATTCAATATGCCTTAAAGAGGTTGTGGTATCAGTAGGATACCTTCCGTGATGCCCGAAACGAGTTTAAGTTGGTGATACGCCCCGTAGGGGTTTTTCGGTCATTTTAAAGATTTTTAAAGGGTTTTTCGAGTTCTACAGGAAATCTGAGTTTCCCGAACAGTTTATAAAGTCCAAAATACTTTATTTATTATTTAAATTAGTAGCAACTGGAATCGGGTCAAAAGACCTTATAGAACTCGATTTATGGCCGAAAAGGGCATATTCGGTATTTACCGAATCGTAGCCATAACCGCAGGTTATGAGCAAGGTAAAAATAATTAAAAATCTTTAAAAATCCCAAAATATTATTTTACATCAGCGAGTAAAAGTTTTGGTGTCGAAATCCTGGTTTAGATAGGCGTTATGCTAATTGCGCTATTTAATTACTAAAGTTTCGCAATTTGCGCTAATTGGCATAACTCTTATTCTGGACCTCGGATTGACATGAAATTTTAGGGACATGTTTAGAATTCAGTAACCAAGGTCATGATCCGTTCACATGTCCGAAAATCTCGTTTAAATTTATAAAGGGCGTTACGGTCAACTTTTAAGTAATTAGCGGAAATGCGTAAAAGACTCGGACAAACCACGAACCGGTCACAGAGGCTTATACCATCATGTAACCTGGTCCTAAGAGAGTCCTAAGGCATATCTACATTGTACTAAAACGGGTCAGAACCGTAGTCAAAGCAAAAGTCAAACTTTTGCGACTTTCGGTTCCGAACCGGGTCAATATAGCAAATGGCCGAATCAAACGGGTTTAGACAAGTTTATATACTTAATATCATGTTTTACGAACATCAAAACAAGTTACATATCAGCTACATTACAGATTATGCAAGAAATCGCAAAATGACTTTCTGTTGACTTTTTAAGTGCACGTTTGACTCGACATTCGACATAGTTAGAGCGGTGATCAGAGGAAACCCCTTTAGGGGTTTATTACCCACATAAATACCAACTCATAACTACTTTTGATCCGACAATTCACTGGACCATTTGTGAATTATCGCTATGACAACCGTTCATTACGACGGTTTGGTTTATAAGCTAAAACCATTGAAAAACGAGACCACAAAAGGTTAGGCAACTTACAGAAGTTTAATGCGAGACTTAGGAATATAGAAGGAAGCTTGAGAGCTCCAAGAATGATCAGAAGTAGTGTTGTGAGGTGTGGTGAAACTTATGCACATAACATGCCTATTTATAGTAAAGTTTTCATCACAACTTTTGACACACAAGTCCCTCAACTAACCACAACCTTCCAATAGGTGTTCCTAATGCTTAGGGGTTGTTTAGGGGTCAATTGGAAGGACTTAAACGCATCTCATGGCTTTTAGAAGGCTGAACAGCCAATTTAAGCATGTTTCTGCATCTGGGCGCCTGACGCGGCCCGCATGGAGGAACCATACACATATTACGCGGGCCGCCTGAAGTTTAAAAATCAGGCGCGTTCAATCATAGGCTCGCGGCCCGCCTCAACTTAACCCGAACCCTTACGCGGCCCGCGAGAGGGTGGATTTTCTGAGATTTTAAATCTTTTATAATCATTACTAAATCTAGGTAATAAATAACAGAATCTTTAGTAATTATTAATGAAATCTTTAGTAATTATTAACTTGACCTTTCGGGTTTTGAAGGGGTAACTTTGCGATTTGGTCCTTGATTATTTACTGCTAAGGGCCTCGTGTTATTTACTCGCTTAGTTAAGTCCCTGGTTAGTTTATTTAATTATTCTGAAAGCCTTAACTTTCATTATTGACGCTTTTAACCCTCCTCATACGAATTCGATCATAACTTTCTCGTTTTAAAGCGGAACTTCGCGGAATTTATACAGTATATTCTAGTGAGCGTATAATACTGTTACAAAGCCTCGAGAGCGTTAAAGGGTCACTCAGAGGTATAATTAAACATGTTGACACAGTTAACCCCTGTAGCTTGTAATCTCTCACTTTCTTCCACGTTTCGCTTCCGTACGATCCATGATTCATTCGTTTGAAGGTATAAGCACTACTTAGGGTTACTATACAATATATTTACCCTTGTTTGACATTTATAACCCTCGAATTTACATACATTCAAGGTTTGTCAATATTAGTCCTTTATTTAATATCAATGCCACGTGTAATCAAATGACACGTGTTAACACATCATTGGACACAAAAATTCGAGGTGTTACATCCTCACCCCCTTAAAATAAATCTCGACCCGAGATTTACTCAAATAAATAGGGGTACTTTTCTTTCATTGTGGCTTTGACTTCCCACGTATATTCGGGACCTCTACGAGCATCCCATTTGACCTTTATAATCGGTACGTGCTTTCTTCGAAGCTTTTTCACCTGTCGATCTTCAATCGACAGCGGTTTCTCCACAAATTTCAAGCTCTCATCTATATGCACATCTGTGTGTGGGATCACCAATGACTCATCGGCGAGGCACTTCTTTAGATTGCAGATGTGGAACATATTGTGAATTCCATTGAGCTCTTCTGGTAAGTTCAACTTGTAGGCAACCGGTCCGACACGTTCGATAACCTCGAAAGGTCCTATGTATCTCGGGCTTAGCTTGCCTTTCTTACCGAAACGCATCACCCCATTCCAGGGTGATACTTTAAGCAACACTTTATCACCTACTTCGAAGTGAAAAGCTTTACGCTTTTGGGTCTACGTAATTCTTCTGCCTATTTCGGGAAACTTTGAGATGGTCACGAATCTGAACAATCTTGTTCATTGCTTTGAACACTATCTCTGGTCCGGATAATTGGACATCTCCGACTTCCGCCCAACAGACGGGCTCTCTACACTTTCTACCGTATAATGCCTCGAAAGGCGCAGCCTTAATGCTGGTATGGTAGCTATTGTCGTAGGAGAATTCGATTAGTGGTAGGTTCTTATCCCAACTACCACCCAAATCGATAGCACATGTACGTAGCATGTCTTCTTACGTTTGAATAGTACGCTCTCTCTGACCGTCTGTCTGAGGATGGTAATCCGTACTAAAATTCAAACGTGTGCCCAAAGATTGCTGGAAAACTCTTCCAGAAATGCGACGTGTATCTAGTATCCCGATCAGAGATAATAGACACAGGTATACCATGCAAGGCTACAATCTTATCAACGTATAACTGGGCTAACATGTCGGAGCTATAAGTCTCCTTGATGGGTAAGAAATGAGCTGACTTAGTCAGTCTATCGGTTATAACCCATATCGTGTCATTTCCTTTACTCGTCTTGGGTAACTTGGTAATAAAATACACAGTTACACATTCCCACTTCCATTCGGGAAGTTCAGGCTGTCGTAGCAAACCTGACGGTATCTGATGCTCGGCTTTGACTTACGCACATGTCAAGCATTTAGCTACATAGGTGGTTATAGACTTTTTCAAGCTTATCCACCAATAATTTGCCTTTAGATCCTGGTTAGCTGATGGCAAATTCTTAATCGTTGCCTGATTAGGGTTGCGGCAATTACTATATAAGCAATATGAACCGTCTTTCTTATTTAATAATATAAAACCTTCCGAAGATTGAGTCAGGCTATATGAGCCTATGTCTTAAAACTTACTTAATCAAGGTTTCGATTGTTCTATGGCAATATGGAGTTTCCACAATGCTCCAACCCACAACGGGATGTTAATATTTATTCTACCTGCCTCCCAGGAGGTTAGCAGGGAAAACTTATGAGAAGATAATCAAGATACTGGGAGACTACAGAGGTTTTCCATATCTCAGGCTCCAGTTCATTCATTATTCTTTGTGCCAAACAAGTGACACATATTAGTCCACGAGTTCCAAATTCGGGAGCATTTATTTGGACAATTCCATTCTGGATATCTTCTTTGAATACTACTAGTCGATTTTAGTACAATATGACCATTGGGATGTCTCAGGTGTTCCATGTGTTAAACTTCCATACTGATCAGGCATGGAAATAATCTATGGGACACACTAGAATACGCCAATCCTCATATGGTACTTTTATCAAACATAGTTTGGCATTCGCAGGCGATAGAAAAACAATGAAAGAAGGAAATAATTAAAATAACATATGTTGTTGTACTCTATGCGAAGAAAGAGTACTTTTAGATTTTTCAGAAGGATTTCTTGCCGATACTAGAAGAATCGGTTAATTTGGTTTCCTTGGTAAGTTATACCTTGCGAATAATATAAAAGTTTGCTAAGCTTATGGTTTATTGGTATCCAATCCAAAATAAAACTCTTAGCATTTAAATTTCTGATAAAAAGATAGGGAAAGTACCTGAGGCCATTATTTATGAACTAGCTCAGGTATTTAGGCGCTTTCATTCCCACGCTTTTCTTCTTTAGCCGCTTTTCCTTTGACATATTTAGGGCACGTGGTCTTGATGTGGCCCTTCTCATTACAGCCGAAGCAGACTGCATTCTCCATGTCCCCGCAGTCCAACGTTGTATGTTCCCCCGATTTGCAGATCCCACATACCCTTGGTTGTGATCGGGATTTCGGTTCGAACCTGCACTTCCCATAGTGGCACTTCTTGCAGGTCTTGCATACCGGTTTCTGGTTGGACTTTCGTTTGTTCTTCTTTATAGAGCTCTGGGAGTTCTTTTCCTCCCTTTTTCTTTTTAGCTTATCTTTGGCATTTGAGGTATGAACAAGGTCCTCCTTACGAGTAAGGAAATGTGGTCCCAGATAAAATTGGGAACGAGTAGCCTGGGGCTCCTTGAACTTTTTCATAGTTTTCTTCACAGCCTTTCCAACAGTTGCGTCTACCATAGTTTGGAGAACGCTTTTGGAAATTCTAAGGCTCACAATTGTAGCTTCATTGGCATGTGTCACATCATTCATAACACGATCGACGGCTGTCTCATCTGAGTTTGCCATTTTCGATATTGGTCCCTAACACCAATAAAAATAGCTTCTTAGCTGCAATCCAACAACCGCTATTCTTTATCCTGATGGCCTTAACATATACTAACCATGGTATTTATAGACCATATAGGCTAATATAGTATTAACATTCTCAATGGATGTTATTTAACATATATATTCATTATGTTTAGCCTAGGTCACGAAAGACCATCAATGGCGTTTAAGGTTTGGGCCTAATTCATCATCTTTTTGATAGGGGATCAAAACGTCACATCTGTTTTTATTATATTGATGAATTTTTGGATGGCTTGGAAGCTTGCCATAAGGATATCAGAAAAGAGTGATTCCTAGTAGATACAAACATCAATCTGGGATTTGTTGGAGCGTTTTCTTAAGTATCAACGACAAATTTCCATCTCGTATTAAATGATCGGAGTCCTAAACAGGCGGTGACAACAGTTCTTAGCAACTATGAGTCATTATAGAATTATATGTGCCAGTAATAACTAATTTCTGCATAACTGCTTGATAAGGAAGGTACCTGCTATATATTTATCATACTGCACCATCTCCCGGGAGTTCATCCTGACGACTCAGGCGTTTGTTCTTTTGGCTTCTTCGGGCTTCTTCTGATTCCTAGGGCAGTTGGTCTTGATATGCCCCTTTTCGTTGCAACCGTAGCAGGTTGCATCCTTCAACTCCTTGCATTCCAAGGTTTTATGTTTCTGAGACTTGCAAATTCCACACGGTAGAGGCTGAGATTCAAATCTGCATTTCCCGAGGTGGTATTTCCTACAGGTTTCGCACTTGGTCTTCTCAACCGACTGCTGGCTGTCTCTTTTAAACCTGGTACTCTTCCTATCGGAGCGATGAGAATTCTCACCCTCCCTTTTTCTCTTTCCATCTTCAGAGGCCTTGGCAGCCTTGTTTCTAACCACATCGAGTGTGAGAGATAGCGACAGATCTGCTGTTGACCTGAATGTAGTAGGTCTCGAAGCCTTAACACTGGCTTTGATTTCTAGGGCTAAACCCTCAATGAAGCGAGCAATCCTCTTGGGTTCTGGTGTTACTAGGTAAGGAACCAGTCTGGACAGGGTATTGAAATTGGTAAGGTAAGCTTGACAATCTAAGTTTGTCATAACCAACGATAAGAAATCTGATTCGATTCTTTCGACCTCATGTTGAGGGCAGTAGTTCTCCCTAATGAGAGTAACAAACTGCTCCCATGTCATGTTATAGAGCGGGATCTTCCCAGCAGCTTGAATGAGAGACCTCCACCATGCCAGTGCCTCTCCTTTGAACGATTGGGATACATACTTTACTACATCCCTTTCAGCACAACCGCTGATGTCCACCACCGTGTCCATTTCTTCCAACCAAGTCATACAATCTACTGCTCCCTTTTCCCCCGTGAAATCTCGGGGTTTACAGGAAGCAAAGTATTTATAGGTACAAGACTTGGTACGTTGTTCATTATCGAACACTTGCTTCTTGGATGGAACACTGTGTTCATTTGATGAATGACGATCGTCATCCTTCTTTGGTCCTTCATTCTTATAGGGCGGCTCGTTTTGAGGCTCTGAATAAGTTTTAGAGACAGATTTAGAGTGAGGTATAGATGAGGCTTTACTATTAGTCTCACTATATTCCCTAAATCGCTCCTCTACAGCTTTAGATACCGCTGAATCAATCAATGTACGAAGCTCTCCTCTGGTTATATTAATCCTTTCATCATCGCGGTTTTCCAGAGAGTGACTGTTCTCTTCCTTTGACCTAGCCATGTAGCTTTATATGCTACATAAAATCAAACAAGGGCAAGGTTTATATGGAAGCTCTTACAGTTTTATCGTCTTAAACGATTTATTAACCATGGTAATATAAACCATATTGGTTAATTTGTTAGTTATATTTAATTATCATCTTCATTATAATTTATCCTAGTTATAAAACATCAAGGATATTAAGGTGGCGCAGAGGGCCTAGTCACAAGGACAAATTTTAAATCATAAGCCATGATTTCAGAGAATCAAGGCCCTTAAATCTATTAGCACAACAGGCTTAGTCATAAGGACATATATAATTTATAAGCTATGATTTCAGAGAATCACAGCATGAAGGTATTCTGGCACAATAGGCCTAGTCACTAGGACATTTATAATTTATAAGCTAGGATTTCAGAGAATCAAAGCCTTGAGGTTTGAACCTAGTTCATTACCTTTTTCTGACAGGGAGTCATAGCCTACCACTGCCTTTTGTCTTATATGACAATTAGTATGGCCCGTAGGCACTACATCACTATTGGATGTCTAATAAGTTTGGCCCGTAGGCACTACATCACTAATGGATGTTTAATAAGTTTGGCCCGTAGGCACTACATCACTAATGGATGTTTAATAAGTTTGGCCCGTAGGCACTACATCACTAATGGATGTTTAATAAGTTTGGCCCGTAGGCACTACATCACTAATGGATGTTTAATAAGTTTGGCCCGTAGGCACTACATCACCGATGGATGTTTAATAAGTTTGGCCCGTAGGCACTACATCACTAATGGATGTTTTAAAAATGATCATCTTTATTGACGATTTAACCCATGATTTATAAATCACTAATTTGGGTTTTGGAATCCATAGAAGGATTCTCTTATAGGAATGACGCGTGCGATTTTTAACGAATCACATCTGCCATGGATGTTAACATGATCACAGAGGTTAACTGGAATTCTGAATCTTTTAATCAGGTCTTACCATCTTGGCCTGGTCTTATAATTGACCCAAAGGCTAGGTTTCACACTTAAGATTCTTAATTAATAATTATCGCAGATCAATTTTAAATTGAGGTGTTAAATATGGATCTGAATCTAATTATGGAACTACCATCTTGGCCCGATCTTTACAATGACACGTGGCTAGATCTTGCCCTTTTTAGATTTTGCCATTTTATTATAATGGTAGATCCTACAATAGGAAATATTATTTTCCATTTATTTAATATTCTTGTTTAGAATGAAAGTTTAAATTTAATCATTCCACTATATGAAAATAAAAATATAAGGTTGCCCTAAGCGGGACTCGAAAATAATAATGTTGTCCTCGAAGGGACTGAAAGGTAAATATGTTCTTATAAAGACTTATTAAGGAAACGATCTTCAGCAAGAGGAGTTTCTTCTTCATTCATTTCCTGAATGCTTTCTCCTTGGTTGCACGTTTCATCCTGGTCGCGGTACGAAGCTCAGCAGTTCAAGACTCCGGATGTGGAGACTTCCTATTACAGCTCCTTCGCTTGGCGACGTATAAAAATTTGGAAGCAAAATTTCCAGATCAGAATTTAGAACATTCCTATGTTAAGTCTAGACTCAAGTATGTGCAATTGTGTCATTGAGATTAAACACAAAAGACTAGTGTTCAATTCACTCAATGTTGGCTCTGATACCAACCTGTCACACCCTGATTTCCACGTATATCACCGGTGGGCCCGGTGGGGGATTACCGTGATGTAGTTGGCAACAATATAGTCAAACCACACAATTATATGAATGCACAGCGGAAGCAAAAGATAAAATATATTACGTTCCGGATATGAAATAATATCAAGTGTTACGACGGAAAGTAAAGGATCCACAGGTGAATCAAAACAAAGAAATTGTTCAACAGACTTTAGACGCCTAGAACTTGCAAGATTCCTTATTAATGTCCTGAGCAGCTCCCAGCCTATTACGTACTTGTACCTGTCACTTAGACTTTTGAAAATACGTCAGTTTTCACTGGTAAATACACTCAACTGACTCATTTGAAAAGAGTTTAGGAAAATTGATTTAGATGCACCAGGCACAAATTATTTTGACACTTTGATTAAAATGCACAGAGGCAAAATTTAATCTTTTATAACTTGAGACAATCATATTTATGATCCTCTATACAGATTTACATGTTCGTTGTACGTTCAGGGCCCGATATAGAAACCGAGTCAAGATTAACAGACACGTCACAAGTATAGGCCCACTGAGCGTGAGATACCGTTTCCCTTATGCAACTGTCAGGTGTATGCCTACACCCCGTGCATAAGACGTGACCATTTTATAATACAATGATGTCAAGGATATCCGGGACATGGTCATTAACCCCTAAAGGCTTTTATTTCAAACAATACAGATCAAACCGGGTTACCTCAATAACTTAATCACAATCCGATTAAATATTCAATACCCGACCAAGCGGTATTATTATACCGTATCCCAAGCTCGTATAGGGAAAATAAGTTAAGAGTATTTACCTGAGCTAGCTCCTGTCTTAAAATAGCAAGAATAATAACTCAGCTGTATTCACTTAAGTAAGCGTAGGTACAATTTACCGGAAGGCTCTAGTCTGGAACGATGGTATAAATAACCAATTAGAATGCTAACGGGTCTTTAATTAAGCCTAAGCTTAGACCGGATAGTCTTAAAGAATTGTTACGGTTTAATCGCGTGAAAGGCGAAAACCGTGAATGGAGTGTGATTTTGACCCAACAAGTTTGAATACTTGTTTCATATGGGTATAATAATCATACTCTGGATTTTGGGGGTTAAAACAATATGGTTTGACCCGTTTCGGCTAAATTATGTAAACTAGTTACATAAGCCGAATCGTGCGCGCAATAGGCGCAACGGGTAACCGTGAGAGTCCTACGCTTGTTTTCTAATTCAATATGCCTTAAAGAGGTTGTGGTATCAGTAGGATACCTTCCGTGATGCCCGAAACGAGTTTAAGTTGGTGATACGCCCCGTAGGGGTTTTTCGGTCATTTTAAAGATTTTTAAAGGGTTTTTCGAGTTCTACAGGAAATCTGAGTTTCCCGAACAGTTTATAAAGTCCAAAATACTTTATTTATTATTTAAAATTAGTAGCAACTGGAATCGGGTCAAAAGACCTTATAGAACTCGATTTATGGCCGAAAAGGGCATATTCGGTATTTACCGAATCGTAGCCATAACCGCAGGTTATGAGCAAGGTAAAAATAAATAAAAATCTTTAAAAATCCCAAAATATTATTTTACATCAGCGAGTAAAAGTTTTGGTGTCGAAATCCTGGTTTAGATAGGCGTTATGCTAATTGCGCTATTTAATTACTAAAGTTTCGCAATTTGCGCTAATTGGCATAACTCTTATTCTGGACCTCGGATTGACATGAAATTTTAGGGACATGTTTAGAATTCAGTAACCAAGGTCATGATCCGTTCACATGTCCGAAAATCTCGTTTAAATTTATAAAGGGCGTTACGGTCAACTTTTAAGTAATTAGCGGAAATGCGTAAAAGACTCGGACAAACCACGAACCGGTCACAGAGGCTTATACCATCATGTAACCTGGTCCTAAGAGAGTCCTAAGGCATATCTACATTGTACTAAAACGGGTCAGAACCGTAGTCAAAGCAAAAGTCAAACTTTTGCGACTTTCGGTTCCGAACCGGGTCAATATAGCAAATGGCCGAATCAAACGGGTTTAGACAAGTTTATATACTTAATATCATGTTTTACGAACATCAAAACAAGTTACATATCAGCTACATTACAGATTATGCAAGAAATCGCAAAATGACTTTCTGTTGACTTTTTAAGTGCACGTTTGACTCGACATTCGACATAGTTAGAGCGGTGATCAGAGGAAACCCCTTTAGGGGTTTATTACCCACATAAATACCAACTCATAACTACTTTTGATCCGACAATTCACTGGACCGTTTGTGAATTATCGCTATGACAACTGTTCATTACGACGGTTTGGTTTATAAGCTAAAACCATTGAAAAACGAGACCACAAAAGGTTAGGCAACTTACAGAAGTTTAATGCGAGACTTAGGAATATAGAAGGAAGCTTGAGAGCTCCAAGAATGATCAGAAGTAGTGTTGTGAGGTGTGGTGAAACTTATGCACATAACATGCCTATTTATAGTAAAGTTTTCATCACAACTTTTGACACACAAGTCCCTCAACTAACCACAACCTTCCAATAGGTGTTCCTAATGCTTAGGGGTTGTTTAGGGGTCAATTGGAAGGACTTAAACGCATCTCATGGCTTTTAGAAGGCTGAACAACCAATTTAAGCATGTTTCTGCATCTGGGCGCCTGACGCGGCCCGCATGGAGGAACCATACACATATTACGCGGGCCGCCTGAAGTTTAAAAATCAGGCGCGTTCAATCATAGGCTCGCGGCCCGCCTCAACTTAACCCGAACCCTTACGCGGCCCGCGAGAGGGTGGATTTTCTGAGATTTTAAATCTTTTATAATCATTACTAAATCTAGGTAATAAATAACAGAATCTTTAGTAATTATTAATGAAATCTTTAGTAATTATTAACTTGACCTTTCGGGTTTTGAAGGGGTAACTTTGCGATTTGGTCCTTGATTATTTACTGCTAAGGGCCTCGTGTTATTTACTCGCTTAGTTAAGTCCCTGGTTAGTTTATTTAATTATTCTGAAAGCCTTAACTTTCATTATTGACGCTTTTAACCCTCCTCATACGAATTCGATCATAACTTTCTCGTTTTAAAGCGGAACTTCGCGGAATTTATACAATATATTCTAGTGAGCGTATAATACTGTTACAAAGCCTCGGGAGCGTTAAAGGGTCACTCAGAGGTATAATTAAACATGTTGACACAGTTAACCCCTGTAGCTTGTAATCTCTCACTTTCTTCCACGTTTCGCTTCCGTACGATCCATGATTCATTCGTTTGAAGGTATAAGCACTACTTAGGGTTACTATACAGTATATTTACCCTTGTTTGACATTTATAACCCTCGAATTTACATACATTCAAGGTTTGTCAATATTAGTCCTTTATTTAATATCAATGCCACGTGTAATCAAATGACACGTGTTAACACATCATTGGACACAAAAATTCGAGGTGTTACAAAAAGCCAGGGGATCATCGAAGATTCCATAAAAGAACGCTGTTGTTTCATCGATCCGCAGATTGATAGGATCCGCTATTGCTTCCCAGCGAATGCCGTATTTAAATCCTTCGATCCCACTGCCCTGAGTGATCATACTTCTGAAAATTGGGTTGCCTTTCTTGTTACTCCGTTCACCATAGGCTATACATATCCTTTTCCAGCCTTTACCCAATCTTTCTTCTCCCTAACTGGCATCTCTTATATCCAAGCCATGCCGATGATCTGGAGGGTTTTGTATACCCTTGAAAGGATCATTGAGCAGGAGGGGATAGACTTAGGAATGTCAGAGCTGGGCGAGATGTTTGATCTCACTACCTTCGGATCCCACCGATATTTGTTCAAACGTAAACCTGGTGAGGAACACCCGATCTTCAAAGCCACCAAGAATGACATTAACTGGAAACGACGTTTCTTTTTCGTCAAAAGAGATTCTATCCCTGACGGGAAGGATCTACCTAGGAAATGGGCTACCCATGGTAGGATGGAGGATCCAGAGAAGGATCACCAGACAGTTTTCTTTTCATATAAGGATCACTGACACCCTTTTGTTCTTTGTTATGCAGCTGTTACCGTCTCACACCTCAAACTATCTCCTGCTGCCAAAGAGAGGCTTGCCGCCTTTAAAAGACTCGATCCTGAAATAAGATCATTCAAGACAACCACCCAGGATTCACAAGAGGTATCCTCAGGCTCTGTCACGATGTCAAGTAAGTATCTTTGTTTAAAAATTCAAATAAACAATGAAATATAAGTAGGGTAAAGATACTTATCTTGTTTTGGTTGTACAGGTGCTGGAAAATCCACAATGTCTGCCTCAAAGTTCAGTGTCACTGACCTTACCACTGTCAGATCCTCCAAGAAGAAGACTCCTGCCATCCCAACTGCTTCAATCCCCAAGGCACCCCTCAAAGGAAGGGGAGGAAAGAAGAGAAAAGCCTCCGAAGCTGAGGATCTGCAAGGTCTGCCCTTGATCCACCAACAATTCCTTGACTACTTCAGTGAGGTAAGGATCACTGTCCCTGCTTGTATATCCTGCTTGTTTGAGGATCACCTGGTCTTGAACTATCCTTTATCTTCTTTGCAGAAATTCGCTGAGATTGAGGATTACGTTGGCCACGTTGAGGATCAGGATAGGAAGATTGCTGACCTCCAACAGGTTGCACTGCTAAAGGATCTCAAAATTGTCGACCTTCAGAAGGATCTCCAGAATGCCAAAAACGAGACGGCTAAGGTGCTGATCAATGTTGACTACGAGAAGCATGAGATCACCGAGGATGCCAAAGTCTCTGCCGCCATAGCGATGTATAAGACCAAACTGCAAATGGCCTTGGAAGCTCAGGATCCTGACTTTGACAGGAGCACCTGGGATGTGGAAGGCTGGAAGGCAAGGCTGGCTGAGCTGGATGATGAAGAGGAGGCTGAAGAGATCCTGACAATCGAGGCTAGAGGCAGTGGCAAGGATCAAGGTGGTGAAGCAAGTGGAGCCGGAGGTGGTGATGCAACGAAGGTTTAGGCTGCGTGATTGGGCGATGATGGAAACTTCTAGACGTAGCCGGAGCCCAATTTTTAGTTTGATGGTTGTTTTTGTTGAACAGTTGTTGGTTGTACTTTGAACAATAGTTTTAGGATTAAGGATCCAGGATCCTTTAGACAATAGGCAGGATTGCAAATGGTGGAGGGATCCTCTGTTTGGGGGATGAAGCCATTGTGATCCTGCCGCCTTTTTAATTACCTGCATGCTAAGACCGCATAAACAATGGACACCCGTTGCCAACCCATGTGGACGGGCCACGTTTTGCTGGTAGAAACGTGGGTTGGCAATCTTTGACAACTTTTGGTGGTTTAATCTTTGTTAATAAAATAACTATAACTTTTTTGGCTTATCTTGTGTTGTTATCCTTGTTTGTCTTTTTAATTTTCAATTGTTTTGATGTATACTTGTTTAAATAAGGAATTTTGGATAAGTCAGATTGAAAATATTTAGGATACGATCCAGGATCAAATATCCTATAGTTGAAAAATCCCAAAAAGTAGTATATTTTAAGGATCACAAGTTTAGTTGTCAAAATACAAGGGTTATTCAAATAAACAATGAATAAAATTAAAATAGTTAAGGATCATACCTGAGGATCCAAGTTAGGATCCTAACCCTTAATACCATAACCAGGATAACTATAAGATAAACCTCAGAGAGAAGTAAGGATCAAGGATCCTTAGTTGTTTAACTTCAAAGACCTGAAATAGAGCATAACTTGAGACTAAGCCAATATAAGATAAAAGTTAGCAACTGGGGACAAGCCCAAGGATAACTGGGGACAAGCCCAAGGATAACTGGGGACAAGCCCAAGGATAACTGGGGACAAGCCCAAGGATCGTATGTAAACTGGAGTATGGCCCTAACCGGCGACTATCCAAACTTAGTGACATGAAAATGCCAAAACCTTAGCTAACGTGAAAACGTTAGAAACCTTAGGAACGGATGTATGGTACGTCTACCATTATACGTAGGATCCTAGGTGTTATGGGTCATTTTCTGAGTATATCCTGACTAATATCCCACTTTTAATTGTTTATTTGTGACCGAGATACTGGACGGGGATATTGCTAACATCCTGGGCGATATCCTAAGGTTGAGTGAATTAAACACGTGCAGGTTAATGGCTGTAAGTTACTAACGGTCATCAGGACTTCTTCTCCTCAAGACTTGGGCGCATTTGTTATGAGGAAGCCATTGAACCCGAAAGACTTGGTCCTCAACGTTCGAGTGGGAATATTCGTTGGATCCCGGAAGTTTAGGATAGTTTGTTACATTATCTTTACTATAAATAGATGGGGGCGGATCAGTTTAAGGCACACAATTTTACACTTACACTCTCGAACACTTTTACTCTCTAGCTCACCGCAAACACCACACTCAAACACTTGTATTCAAATTACATTGTAACACTTAGTCGATCCGCACCACATCCTGCACTGTATCCTGAAGTTTGAAGCAATAAGAAGAACAAGGCAGCTGCGATTGTCAGCTCCCGAGGTTTTATGCCGGCGATCTAGATTGATCAAGGGCTTTCCTCGTACATCACGTGTCAACCTTTACTTTTTTGCTCATTGTTTGATCATTGATACAACTCTACATCCTGAGGCGTATCCTGAATACTGTTTTTCTAAATAACTTAACCAACATATTTTCAACACATTTTTTAGCACACTACCTCACTTAACTAATTTGATCACTTAATTGCTTCGGTAATTTTTGACCAAAACAATTTGGCGCCCACCGTGGGGCAAGTGGTGCTCTCTTTACTAAATTTTTTTTGTGAAATCGCTAATCAGTCTTCTGTTTTCAAAATTTTTTGCCACATTGTTTACAATGGCCTCAAGATCAAACATGAGCTCTTCCACTGTGTCTGCTACGACCTCTGCTACTACTGGTTCGGTGCTTCCACCACCTCCTCCAAGGATGCCGTTTTCTTCACAATCTCAAGATGTTATCCCTACTCGGAGTGTCCAGGGATCTGCTCCCGTTTTAGCCTCTAACGATGAAATTTTGACTTTATTTGGAAGTGTGCAGGAACAAATGAGGCAGCAACAGGAAACTAATCAAATGCTGTTAAGAGAAATACAACTCTTAAAAGCTAGCTGAGTAGACCCGCTGAAGAAACTGTCACTCCTATACAACCCAGGTCTTTGAATTTCAGTTCCGCAGTTTACACTGAGGATAATAGGGCAGAACCATACTCCTCGGTCAGGATGTCAACCATGAGGAGCTCAGGATATGCTTCAGGATATGGGCAGAACCCTCAGACTGGTAACGTGTCTAATAATAATAATACTCTTGTCACTAACAGTGTTGGATCTTTGCAGGATACAGCTGTGACATCAGCATTATCTAGGGAGCTTCAGAAGCTAAAGGATATGATATCCAGTGTACCTGGGGTGGTTCAGCCAATTCCTGAAGTATCCTAGGATAGCCACAAGATATCTCGGTTTGTGCATCCTATTTGTGATGCTGAAATCCCAAAAAGATTCCAAACTCCCAACATGAAGCTGTATGATGGGACTACGGATCCTGAAGAGCATATTGCCCAGTATAGGGAAAGAATAGAGATTAACCCTATCCCTCCGGAGCTCAAGGAAGCATGCTTATGCAAGGGATTTGGTTCTACTCTGACAGGATCAGCCTTAAAATGGCTGTTAAACGTTCCTCCTCACTCAATTACTTCGTTTGCTCATTTGGTTAATTTATTTAACAGTCAATTTTCTTGTAGTCGGAGTTTTGAGAAACTAACCAGTGATCTTTACAGGATAACTCAAGGGCCTCAGGAATCCTTGAGGGATTATGTGAACAAATTCAGTCGAGAATCCTTGGATATCCCACATCTTGATGTTGCAACAGCTATGCAAGCTTTTAAGATGGGGTTACAAAAGGATTCTCAGTTTTATCAGGAACTTGTAATGAACCCCTGCAGGAATCTCGACGAAGCTCGTAACAGGGCTTTGAGATATATCCATTTGGAAGATGACAAGAAGATGCAGGAGAGGATGAATTCTACCTTGACCTATGAATCAACTAACAGGAAATCAGAAACCTCATATAAGCCATATCGCTCCAAGCCATATGGTAGAAATGATAACAAGAAAGTGAATGCTGTTGAAGACGAGGATCCTGAAGAATATCCTGACTTATCTGAATACTGCTTTTCTGTTAATATACCTGAGTTAATGTATGTTATGCAGGGTTTAGGGGACAAAGCTAGGTGGCCTCGGAAGAACCAGCAGAAAGCTGATTGGAAGGATAAATCCAAATGGTGTGCCTTCCACGAAGACTTCGGACATACGACCGAGCATTGCATTGCTCTAAGGAAAGAGATAAGTTACCTGTTAAGCAAGGGGTATCTGAAGGACTTGCTGGGAAAAAAGAAGAATAAAGGGCAGGATCCCGAGAAGGATCCTGAACGAGCAGCATCACCCCCAGTAGATGCAAAGATAATTAACTTTATTTCAGGAGGATCCGACATTTGTGGGACTTCGTATTCGGCGGCTAAGAGACATGCAAAGGAAGCCAAGAGTGAAAGGGGAGACAAACCAGTCAGGATGACTACCCTCACAACTGATAAAGTGATCACTTTCGATAGTGATGACATGGATACTGTTCAGGATCCTCACCATGATGCTTTGGTAATAACATTATATGTGGCTAACCATTTTGTACGCAGGATACTGGTAGACAACAGTAGTTCTGTCAATATAATTCAGCTGGAAACATTGAAGAGGATGTATGTATCTCCGATGGACATTACTTTGAAGTCCACTGTGCTCGTTGGTTTCAGTGGAGAAGCTAGGAATACCGTAGAGGAGATAAAGTTACCAGTATATGTTGAAGGGGTCAACTCCATACAACGATTCTGCGTGATGGACTCCTTATCCTGCTATAACATCATACTGGGAAGACCATGGATTCACGATATGAAGGCTGTGCCATCAACATATCACCAATGCATCAAGATCCCTACCCCTTGGGGAGTTGTCAAGGTTGAAAGTGATCAGCAGGAAGCGAAAGAATGCTACTCATCCTCAATGAAATCCTCAACTAAGCCTAGTGCAGCATAGCAATTAAAGATGCGGGCCCAGGATATCGTGGAGGATTCGAAGCAGGATGTGAAGAAAATTATCCTGGATCAGGATAATCCTGATATCTCGGTGCTCGTAGGAACCAATATCCCTCAGGATATTGAAGAGCAGTTAACTAACTTTTTGAAATGCAGGATGTCAACATTTGCATGGAAGCATGAGGATATGACAGGCATATCCAAAGACATTATCACTCACAAGCTTGGAATTGACAAATCATTTAAGCCTGTTCAGCAAAAAAGAAGAAAATTTGCTCCTGAGCGGAATAAGATTATCCAAGAGGAAGTTGAAAGATTGTTGAAGTCCAGGATGATCAGAGAAGTCAAGTTTCCAAGATGGCTAGCAAACGTAGTTGTGGTACAGAAGAAAAACGGGAAATGGAGAGTCTGTGTAGACTACACGGACTTGAACAAGGCTTGTCCTAAAGACCCATTTCCTCTCCCTCATATCGATGCAATGGTGGATGCTACTGCTGGACATGAAATGTTAACGTTCATGGACGCATCCTCAGGATTTCAGCAGATTCAAATGGAGCCTTCGGATCTGGAGGATACTGCTTTCATGACACCAACAGGTATATATTGCTATACTGTTATGCCTTTCGGTTTGAAAAATGCAGGTGCAACATACCAGGTGTTAGGGCAGGATTTTAATGACCTGTGATCCTTACATGATATCCTAACGAGTGATCCTTGTTCCTTTGGCAGATAGTGATCCTCAGAAGAGCTTCAGGATTAGGATCATGGATCATCCTAAGGATCCTCATACTAACGATTGTTCTCTTTGAATTTAATGTTTTTTTGCAGGAATTACGAGTTGGACCTGGTCTTGGCAACGTTATTAAGGAATCTTTCACGTAAATCTCGCACATACACCGCCGGAAATAGATGTTGTGGAGAATAAGGAAACTCAGCACAATTTACGGGCAATTAGTTAGGCTAAATTTACTTCTATTTCTAAAGGGGTAACGAGCTAGTAGTTAGGTGACTTGCCTAAAATTCGACCACACACGCTTATATAAATTGCACTCTTGTGCATTCGGAAGACACAACGCACTTCTTACACACTCTAGCATATTACACCATAGTGATCCCTGTACCTAGCTCGTTACCATCCGAAGTTGTAAACTTTGTTTGTTATATTGAAGTTTGGTGATCGGTAGTTTCCATCACCCGAGGTTTTTTATGCCGGAGATCATTCATTGATCAAGGGCTTTTTCCTCGTATAAATCCTTGTGTCACTTGTGCAATTTTCATTTAAGTGATCCTTATCTTTGTTCATCATACCAAGCATCATTCCCCGTTTATAAAGAGTTTGGTTGCATTATCCTTGTGTGATTTTTGACCAAAACCGTTTGGCGCCCACCGTGGGGCAATTGGTGCTTCATTCATAAGAAAGTTTTTCTGTTGGTGATCATTCCGGAGTGTTGCATGGCTTCATCGTTGAAGAATACCTCCACAGTGATGTCTGCAGTCAATTCATCTAAGGGCATTCTACCTTTGCCTCCACCACCAGCTGGATCTCAGAAAGATGCTGAGAAGAGACCAACTCCTATTTTCTCTAAACCTTCATCTTCTTCTGCTCTAACTTCTTCTGCTCCCAGTACTTGTGATATATTTACTTTGATTTTGCAGATGAGGGATCGTATGCAGCAGCAGGATGAAACTAATGACAGGATCCTCAAGGAAATCGGAGATCTCAAAAGACAAAAGAAAACGGCAGAGGATCATTCCCTACTGATGCCCAAATCTTCCGATGATTACTTCTCAGCCATCAGAGGTCCCAGACGTTCAACATATGGGTGGACCAAAAGGAGTGCACCCCGGCTCGGCAATAGTGACTCAGGCATCAGGCTCATATTTCCAGCCGGCAGGATCCTATCCTCAGCATATGGGACCCTTCGTGAATTCAGGAGCCTACTCAGGAGCGCAGCAATTTCAAGGATCCTCCTTTATTCCAGGATCATCCCAGGTTCAAGGATCCTCCTTTGTTCCAGGATCATCCCAGGTTCAAGGATCCTCTTTCGTTCCAGGATCACCCCAAGTTCAGGGATCCCTCCAGATGCCAGGATCCTTGAAGAGTTTGCAAACAGGAAGTTCAGATGTCCATCAAGGAGATTTTATTCCAATGCAGACCGTTGCTTCCACTGGTCCCTCCATCATCCCAGAATCCCAGCAATATGGATTCACATCCAATGTTCCTAACTTGAACCCGATGGGAGGTAACACTTTTAATAATTCTCTTACCACTAACCATGGATTCATGCAGGATACAGGTATCAACCATGCTATGGCCAGAGAACTGCAGAAACTAAAGGATATGATATCAAGTGTTCCAGGGGTAGTCAAACCTATCCCGGAGATTGCAGATGGAAGCCACAAGGTATCTCGTTTTGCACCACCAATTTGTGATGCTGAGATACCCAAAAGATTCCATATTCCAACTATGAAGCTATATAATGGTATAACGGATCCTGAGGAACACATAGCACAATACAGGGAGAGGATGGAGATCAATCCGATTCCAGAAAGGTTAAAGGAAGCATGCCTATGCAAGGGATTTGGATCCACTCTTACTGGATCAGCTCTTAAATGGCTGCTAAGTCTTCCCCTTTACTCTATTACTTCGTTTGCTAATTTAGTTAACTTATTCAATAATCAATTTTTTTGTAGCAGAAAATTTGAACGATTGACTAGTGATTATATAGGATAACTCAGGGTCATAATGAATCATTAAGGGATTATATAACCAAATTTAGTAAAGAATCCTTGGACATTCCCAACTTGGATGTGGCCACAGCTGTTGAGGCTTTCAAAATGGGATTGCTTAGGGATTCATTGTTCTACGATGATCTTGTTATGACACCATGCAGGAACCTAGACGAAGTAAGGACTCGGGTACTCAGATTCATCCGGCTAGAGGATGACAAGAGGATCCAGGAGAGACAAGTAGGATCCTCAAAACAAGAAAAGCAAGGATCCTCTTTCAAAAGCAACAAATTCAAATCCTACAATAGAACTGACAACCAGAACGTGCATGCTGTTGACCAAGAAGAGGATGATGAGGATTATCCTCCGATTTCTGAATACTGTTTTTCCGTTGATAACCATGAACTAATCCTTGCAATGCAGAATCTAGGAGAAAAAGCCAGATGGCCCAGAAAAAATGATAAACCAGCCGCAGCTAAAGACAAATCAAAATGGTGTGCATACCACGAGGATTTTGGGCATTTAACAGAAGAATGCATCGCATTAAGAAAGGAAATTGGATATCTGCTGAGCAAGGGGCATTTAAAAGAGTTGCTGGGAAGAAAAAAGCAAAGAACTCAGGATCCTGAAAGGATCCCTGAAAAAGCTCCAGCCCCTCCGGCAGATGCACAAGTGATAAACTTTATTTCCGGAGGATCAGACATCTGTGGTACATCCTTTTCAGCAGCTAAAAGGCATGCAAAGGAAGCTAAAATGGATAATGGAGAAAGACCTATTCGAACATCAAGTGTCTCGGAAGGAAAAGTGATAACCTTTGATGATGATGATCGCGTAGACATCCAGGATCCTCATCATGATAGTTTAGTTATTACTCTTTTTATTTCTAACCATTTTGTCCGTAGGATCCTAATTGACGGAGGAAGCTCAGTAAACATTATCCAGCTTGATGTTCTGAAGAAAATGGGTATTCCTGAATCAGACATCACACCAAGATCCTCCGTGCTTGTGGGATTTAGTGGCGAAACTAAGAAAACCCTGGGGGACATCAAACTCCCAATTTACGTGGAAGGATTACATAATTATCAAAAATTTTGTGTTATTGACTGTTTGTCTTGTTGTAATGTTATCCTTGGCAGGCCCTGGATACACGATATGAAGGCAGTCCCATCCACCTACCATCAATGTGTGAAGCTCCCTAGCCCTTGGGGAATAATCAAGATCGATAGTGATCAGCAGGAGGCTAAGGATTGTTACACCTCATCAATGTAACCAGCCTCGAAATCAAGGGAGCAATAGCAATTAAAGTATCCTCCAAGGGATGTCTTGGAGGCAAGAGAGCAGGATGTGGACGAAATACTCTTGGATCCTGATGATCCTGAATCCAAAATCTATATCGGATCAGGGATCCTTGGACAAATGAAAGAAGACATTGTATCCTTCCTCAAAAGAAGAAAATCTACCTTTGCATGGAAACATGAGGATATGACAGGTATATCTAAGGATATTATCACTCATAAACTTGGCATAGACAGGTCAGTTAAACCAATCCATCAAAAAAGGAGGAAGTTTGCACTAGAAAGAAATGCCATT
Source organism: Helianthus annuus (assembly GCF_002127325.2). Lineage (NCBI taxonomy): Eukaryota > Viridiplantae > Streptophyta > Magnoliopsida > Asterales > Asteraceae > Helianthus > Helianthus annuus. The sequence continues at coordinate 83,392,204 of NC_035446.2, forward strand.
ATCCAGGAAGAGGTAGAAAGATTACTACGAGCAGGTATGATTAGATAAGTGAAGTATCCAAAATGGCTGGCCAATGTGGTTGTTGTTCAAAAGAAAAATGGAAAGTGGAGGGTGTGTGTCGATTTCACTGATTTGAATAAGGCATGTCCCAAGGATCCTTTCCCATTACCCCACATTGACTCCATGGTGGATGCAACGGCAGGCCATGAACTGTTAACCTTTATGGATGCATCATCTGGATTCCAACAAATTCAGATGGAACCATCTGACCAAGAGGATACGGCTTTTATGACCCCAATCGGTTTATATTGTTATATTGCTATGCCGTCGTGATTAAGGAATGCAGGTGCAACTTATCAAAGGCTGGTGAACATGATGTTCAAAGATCAAATTGGACAAACTATGGAAGTATACATAGACGATATGGTAGTAAAATCCAAAAAAGCTGAGGATCACCTAAGGGACTTGGAGGAAGCATTTGATATCCTTGATAGTTATAACATGAAGCTTAATCCTTCAAAATGTCACTTTGGTGTTAAAGCAGGCAAATTCTTAGGATATATGGTAACCCAGAGGGGCATTGAAGCAAGTCCGGAACAAATCAAAGCATTGGTGAATATCAAATCCCCTGCCAACGCTAAGGATGTGCAAAGGCTAACAGGCAGGATAGCGGCTTTAAACAGATTTATATCCAAATCCTCTGAAAAGTGTAAAGAATTCTATGATATCCTAAGAAAAAACAAGAAATTCGAATTGACTGAAAAGCATGAGAATGCTTTACAAGCCCTCAAAGAATACGTGTCCTCAGCTCCAGCATTGATGAAACCAGAAAAAGGAGATGTGTTATCCTTATATCTTGCGGTATCCTCAAAAGCAGTAAGTGCAGTCCTTGTTAAGGATCTGAAGGTACACAATATCCTGTCTATTATGTAAGTAAGAGTTTACTTGATGCTGAATCCAGGTATTCACACCTTGAAAAACTTATTCTTGCACTAATAATGGCATCTACTAAACTAAGACATTATTTTGAAACCCATGTTATTGTTGTTAGAACTAATTTTCCAATTAAGAATGTCCTCAGGAAACCAGAGATGTCCGGAAGGATGGCTAAGTGGGCAGTAAAGCTTAGTGCCCATGATATAAGATATGAGACTAGAACAGCCATCAAATCTCAAGCATTAGCAGACTTTGTGGCTGATTTCAGTAGTGATTTACAAAAGGAAGCCGAATTGGAAGTCCAGCAGCTGGATGAGACCAAGGATCCTTGGATACTGCATACTGATGGATCCTCAAATGTTAAAGGCACGGGGCTTGGTATACTACTAAAATCGCCACAAGGGGGACATAATACCCCACTCCATAGCTTGTGAGTTCCAAGCCACTAATAATGAGGCTGAATATGAAGCCTTAATCGCTGGTTCGCAAATTGCTAAGCATATGGGGATCAGGTATCTTGAGGTATACGTGGATTCATTGTTAATGGATCCTATGCTGTTAGAGGTGAAAAACTAACCAAATATTTAGAGATAGTCAAAGAATTGGCACTCTCCTTTGTTTTCTTCAATTTGACACAGGTACCAAGGGAAGAAGATACAGAAGCTGATGCATTGGCCAATCTAGGATCATCTTTGAAGATCCCAGAGGATATAAGTATCCCCATCATCCATATCCTGGCTCCTGCTATTGAAAATCAGGTGGCCATGGAAATAGAAGAGGATTTTGCAATGATCCCTAGTGAGGATACTCATTCTTGTTCAGGATCATGGATCTCACCAATCATGAGATACTTACAACACGGAGAGATTCCTATAGGAGAAAACCCTAGGGCTTTCAGAATTAAGGTATCTCAATTCACAATCTTAAATAACATGCTGTATAAGCGATCTCTTGCAGGACCATATTTAAGATGTATCGAGGATCCTGAAGTTCAAGAAGTTTTAAAAGACTTCCATGAAGGAGATTGTGGAAACCACACTGGGGGCAGGGCATTGTTCTCAAGGATCTTAAGGACAGGATACTACTGGCCAACTATGAAAAGGGATTCTGTGGAGTATGCTAAGAAGTGTGATCCTTGTCAAAGACACAGCAATATCCTTCATCAGCCGGCTGAATTTTACATCCTATACCATCCTCTTGGCCATTTATGAGATGGGGGATGGATATAGTTGGCAAGCTCCCTAAGGCACCTGGTGGAAAAGTGTTCATGCTTGCTATGACTGATTACTTCTCCAAGTGGATAGAGGCTGAAGCCTTTGCCCAAGTCAGAGAAAAGGAAGTTATATCCTTTATTAAGAGAAATATTATAACTAGATTTGGCATTCCTTCTGAAATTGTATGTGATAATGGTTCCCAATTTATTGGGAGTAGAACTACTAACTTTTGTGATAACTGGGGGATTAAGATGATAACATCAACACCAGTCCACTCACAAGCTAATGGTCAAGCAGAATCATCCAACAAGATCATCATCAACAATTTGAAGAAGAAACTTGGATCCAAGAAGGGGAAATGGGCAGAAGAATTACCTTATGTGCTTTAGGCTGATAGGACAACCCCCAAGAATGCTACTGGTCAAACACCATTCTCTTTGGTATTTGGGGCAGAATCAGTGATCCCAACAGAAATGGTGGTTCCAACTGCTAGAACAAATACCCGTGATCCTGAGGAAAATGATGCAAACCTAGCTCAAGACTTGGATACTATTGAGGAAATCAGGGATCTGGCTAGGATAAGGATGGCTAGCTACCAACAAAGAATGGCTGGTGCTTATAACAAAAATGTCAGGATAAGGAAATTCCAAGTTGGGGATATGGTATTGAGAAAAGCATTCCAGAATACCACCAATCCTGCTGATGGGAGATTGGCACCAAAATGGGAAGGCCCTTATTTGATCGAAGCCGAAGCAGGAAAGGGGGCATATAGACTGCTAACCATGGAGGGTAATTTGTTACCAAGAGCCTTGAAGAAATATTTCATGTGAGCAGGATCCTTCTGGTACGTATGATCCTTACATTAGAAGTATCCTTCAAGGATCCCTGAAGTATCGATGATCCTTACTCTGGTAATGTCCTAAGCTCGAACTCTTATTTACATATTTTCTTATTTAAGGATAAGGATCATGTATCCTTCATCCTTCTCTCACGAGATTTTGAGTTCTGATAGTCCAGGTATCCTTAGCATATTGTCGACAATCTTCAGAAGTAATTCAGATCCTTGGGTTTAACCCCAGTTGTTTGGGCTTGTCCCCAGTTATCCTTGGGCTTGTCCCCAGTTTCGCCTGTAGCGCACGATGATCCGGGTATAGTTCAAGTCTTTGGGACCAGTACTCGCTTTAGGGGCTGATAATTCCATCGTACTGGCTATACCTAGGATCCTACGTATAATGGTAGACGTACCATACATCCGTTCCTAAGGTTTCTAACGTTTTCACGTTAGCTAAGGTTTTGGCATTATCATGTCACTACGTTTGGATAGTCGCCAGTAAGGGCCATACTCCAGTTCACCTATGATCCTTGGGCTTGTCCCCAGTTATCCTTTGGGCTTGTCCCCAGTTATCCTTTGGGCTTGTCCCCAGTTATCCTTTGGGCTTGTCCCCAGTTATCCTTTGGGCTTATCCCCAGTTACTAACTTGTCTTTTATATTGGCTTAGTCCCAAGTTATATTCTATTTTCAGGTTTTCGAAGTTAAACAATTAAGGATCCCCAATCCTTATTATCCATTAAAGTTTTTCTTATGGTTATCCTGATTAAAGGTTAGGATCCTAACTTGGATTCTCAGGTATGATCCTTAACTGTTTTGATTTCATTCATTATTTTGAATAACCCTTACACTTTGACAACTGAACCTATGATCCTTAAAATGAACTACTTATTGGAAGTTTTCGACTATAGGATATTTGATCCTGGATCATATCCTAAATTTCTTAAACATAATTTGCTTAAGTTTTCTTACTCAGACAAGTATAAATCAAAACAATTGAGAATTTAAAGGATATACAAGGATAACATCACAAGATAAGTCAAAAGTTAAAGTTTTATTCATTCACAAAATAGTTAACCCTTTAAAGTTGTCAAAATTGCCAACCCACATTTCTACCAGCAAAACGTGGCCCGTCCACATGGGTTAGCAAAGGGTGTCCATTGTTCATGCGGTTATAGCAGTGCAGGAAATAAAGGTCAGCAGGATAACAAGTGGCTTCATCCCCCAAACAGAGGATCCCTCCACCACCTATTATCCTACCTATTGTTCACAGGATCATAGATCCTTATCCTAAAAACTATTGTTCAAAATACAAACCATCAAACTATTCAAATAAACAACCACCAAACAAAAAAAATGGGCTCTGGCTAAGTCTCGAAATTTCCATCATCGCCCAATCCTGCAGCTCAATCCTTCGCTGCACCATCACCACCGGCTCCACTTGCCTCTCCACCCTGATCCTTGCCAGTGTCTCCACCCTCGAGCATCGGGATCTCCTCAGCCTCCTCATCATCCTCTAGCTCAGCCAGCCTAGCCTTCCAGCCTTCAACATCCCAGGTGCTCTTATCAAAAGCAGGATCCTGGGCTTCCATGGCCATTTGCAGCTGGATCTTGTACATAGCTATGGCGGCAGAGACCTTGGCATCCTAGGTGATCTCGTGCTTCTCATAGTCAAAGTTGATCAGCATCTTGGCAGCATCATCCTTGGTGGCCTGGAGCTCCTTCTGAAGATCGGCTATCTTGAGATCCTTCAACACCCCAACCTGTTGAAGATCAGCAATCTGGCGATCCTGATCCTCAACATGGCCAACATATGTCTCTACCTCAGCAAATTTCTGCAAGAAAAACAAGGAACAACATCAGAGACAAATGATCCTCAAAACTAGGAGGATACACAAGCAGGGACAGTGATCCTTACCTCGTTGATGTAATCCAGACACTGTTGGCGGAGCAGGGGCAGACCTTGCAAATCCTCAGAGGCCTTTCTCTTCTTGCTTCCTTTTCCCCTGATAGGTGCTTTAGGGGCTGAAGCAGTTGGGCTAGCAGCAGGAGTCTTTCTCCTGGAAGATTTGACAATAGTAAGATCGTCGATGCCAAACTTCGAAGCAGACTTAGAGGATTTTCCAGCACCTACACAACCAAAACAAGATAAGTATCTTAATTTTATTTGACTCTCATTATATAAATACTCCTTAAATAAGGATACTTACTTGACATTGTGACAGAAGCAGAGGATACTTCCTGAGAATCCTGGGTGGTAACCTTGAAAGTTCTGACTTCAGGGTCAAGCTTCTTAAAGGCCAGGAGTCTCTCTTTTGCAGCAGGTGTCAACTTCAGATGTGAAACGGAGATAGCTGCACAACAAGAAAACAACAGAACATCAGTGATCCTTATGCTAAAGGATACGTTCTACGGCGATCCTTCCAGGATCCTCTATCCTACCATGGGTAGCCCACTTCTTGGGCAAATCCTTCCCATCTGGGATGGTATCTCTCCTCACAAAAAAGAACCGCCGCTTCCAGTTCATATCATTTTTGGTAACTTTCAGAACAGGTTGCTCTTCACCAGCTTTTCGTTTGAACAAATATCGGTGGGATCCAAAAGTAGTGAGATCATACATCTCAGCCAACTCCGCCATACCCAGATCAATTCCTTCTTGTTCGATGATCCTTTCAAGGGTGTATAAAACTCTCCAGATCATCGGCATAACCTGGATATAGCAGATGCCGGTAAGGGAGAAAAAGGACTCGGTGAACTGAGGGAAAGGATACGAGTATCCTATCATGAAAGGAGTGACCGGGAAAGCTACCCAAGTCTCGGAGATGTAATCGCTCAGAGCAGTAGGGCTAAAAGATTTAAAGAGGGTGTTCGCCAGAAAACAATAACGGATCTTGTCAATTTGAGGATCAGTAAAACAACACCTCTCGGTGGGGGAATCCTTGATGATCCCTTGACCCTTCAAGGGGCTGTTATTCTTAGGATCCTTGCTGGGAGAGTTCCGGAGCAGCATTTTTGACAGAATGATGGAAAGAGAAAGAAAACAGAGCAAGAGAAGAAAGAAGATGAAGAGAAAATACCTGTTTATCTTCGGATGAGATTATAAAGGGAGTACTTCTGAAATTTAAATGCAAACAATCCTATCTATATCTCCTATTTATAATCATGATTGTGCAGGGTTGTCACTTCCATGACGTCAGGATTGCAACGGATAGTTCGGTCACAACGGCTATATATCCGTTGAGTTAGTTACAGATAAGATCAGCAAAATATAACTCGTTAATATTACATAATTACTCCTTATATTTTGGGGGCAATTGTTAGGGCAGGATTTTAATGAACTGTGATCCTTACATGATATCCTAACGAGTGATCCTTGTTCCTTTGGCAGATAGTGATCCTCAGAAGAGCTTCAGGATCAGGATCATGGATCATCCTAAGGATCCTCATACTAACGATTGTTCTCTTTGAATTTAATGTTGTTTTGCAGGAGTTACGAGTTAGACCTGGTCTTGGCAACGTTATTAAGGAATCTTTCACGTAAATCTCGCACATACACCGCCGGAAATAGACGTTGTGGAGAATAAGGAAACTCAGCACAATTTACGGGCAATTAGTGTTAGGGCTGGATTTTTACAATACATGATCCTCACATGTGATCCTAACCAGTGATCCTTGTTTCTTTGGCAGATAGTGATCCTCAGCAGAGTTCCAGGATCAGGATCACGGACCATCATAGGATCCTCATGCTAACAGTTGCTTTCGTTGAATTTAATGTTGTTTTGCAGGACTGACTAGCAGGATCCGCTCTTAGCATCACAATTAAAGGACACGTCTTTACAACTATAGCATGTGCTTAATCGGAGATGGACGTTGTGAAGGATATGGAAACTTGGCATGATTTAAGGGCGATAATTTAGGCTAGATTTACTTTTATTTCTAAAGGGGTAATGAGCTGATTATTAGTCTTTTTACCTAAAATAGGTCACCTACACTTGTATATATAACACTCTTCCTCATTCGGAAGGAAAAACAACACAACTCTCACACGCTTAGACACTCGAAACTATAGTGATCCTTGTACTCAGCTCATTATCATCCAAAGTTGTAACTATTTTTCTTATATTGAAGTTTGGTGATCGGTAGTTGCCATCACCCGAGGTTTTTTATGCCGGAGATCATACATTGATCAAGGGCTTTTTCCTCGTATAAATCATTGTGTCTTTGCATATTTCACATTGAAGTGATCCTTTACTTTTTCTATAAACCAAGCATCATACCCCATTTACATAAAGTTTGGTTGCATTATCCTTGTGTGATTTTTGACCAAAACAGTTTGGCGCCCACCGTGGGGCAATTGGTGCTTCATTCATAAGAAAACTTTCTGTTCGAAATCATTTCAAAGAATTACATGGCTTCATCATTGAAAAACATGTCCACGGCGATGTCTGCAGTCACCTCGTCTCAGAACACTCTGCCTCCTCCACCGGCAGGATTCCAGAAGAATGCTGAGAAGAGACAAACTCCTACTAACTCTAAACCTCCATCTTCTTCTGCTATGAATTCTTATATTCCCAGTACTAGTGATGTATTTACTTTGATTTTGCAGATGAAGGATCGTATGCAGCGGCAGGATGAAACTAATGAAAGGATCCTCAAGGAAATTGGAGATCTCAAAAGACAAAGGAGAACGGCAGAGGATCATTCCCCACTGATGCCCAAATCCTTGAGCTTTGATACTCCAATGATCACTTCTCAGCCATCGGAAATTCCAGACGTGCAAATTATGGGAGAATCAAGAGGATTGCACCTCGGATCAACAGCAATGACTCAGACATCAGGCTCACACTTTCAGCCGGCAGGATCCTATCCCCAGCATATGGGATCCTTCATGAAATCAGGAGCCTACCCGGGAGCACAGCAGTTTCAAGGATCCTACTTTGTTCCAGGATCATCCCAGGTTCAAGGATCCTCCTTCGTTCCAGGATCATCTCAGATACCAGGATCCTTCCAGATACCAGGATCCTCCCAGATGCCAGGATCCCTAAAGAGTTTGCAAACAGGAAGTCTAGATGTCCATCAAGGGGACTTCATTCCAATGCAGACCATTGCTTCCACTGGTCCCTCCGTTATTCCAGAATCCCAGCAATATGGATTCACTAACTTGAACCCAATAGGAGGTAACACTTTAAATAATTATCTTACCACTAACCATGGATTCATGCAGGATACAGGTATCAATCACGCTATGGCCAGGGAGTTGCAGAAGCTAAAATATATGATCTCAAGTGTTCCAGGGGTAGTCAAGCCTATCCCAGAGATCGCAGATGGAAGCCATAAGGTATCTCGCTTTGCACCACCAATTTGTGATGCAGAGGTACCCAAAAGGTTCCATATCCCTACTATGAAGCTGTATGATGGTATAACGGATCCTGAGGAGCACATAGCACAATACAGGGAAAGGATGGAGATCAATCCAATCCCGGAAAAGCTAAAGGAAGCATGCCTATGTAAAGGATTTGGATCCACTCTTACTGGATCAGCTCTTAAATGGCTGCTAAGTCTTCCCCCTTACTCTATTACTTCATTTGCTAATTTAGTTAATTTATTCAATAACCAATTCTCTTGTAGTAGAAAATTTGAAAGATTAACCAGTGATTTATATAGGGTAACTCAAAGTCATAATGAATCATTAAGGGATTATATAACTAAATTTAGTAAAGAATCCTTGGACATTCCCATCTTGGATATGGCTACGGCTGTTGAAGCCTTCAAAATTGGACTGCTTAAGGATTCATTATTCTATGATGATCTTGTTATGACACCATGCAGGAATCTAGATGAAGTAAGAACTCGGGCACTCAGGTTCATCCGGCTAGAGGATGACAAGAGGATCCAGGAGAGACAAGTAGGATCCTCAAAACAGGAGAAGCAAGGATCCTCCTTCAAGAACAACAAATTCAAATCCTACCATAGAAATGAGAACCAGAATGTGCATGCTGTTGACCAAGAAGAGGATGATGAAGATTATCCTCCAATCTCAGAATATTGTTTTTCCGTTGATAATCATGAACTAATCCTTGCAATGCAGAATCTAGGTGAAAAAGCTAGGTGGCCCAGGAAGAATGATAAACCATCCGGGACTAAAGACAAGTCAAAATGGTGTGCATACCATGAGGATTTCGGGCATCTAACTGAAGAATGCATAGCTTTAAGAAAAGAGATTGGGTATCTGTTAAGCAAGGGGCACCTGAAAGAATTGTTGGGAAGAAAAAAGCAAAGGACTCAGGATCCTGAAAGGATCCCTGAAAAGGCTCCAGCACCTCCGGCAAATGCACAAGTGATCAACTTTATTTCTGGAGGATCAGACATCTGTGGTACATCCTTCTCGGCAGCCAAAAGGCATGCAAAGGAGTCAAAAATGGATAATGGAGAAAGACCTATTAGAACATCAAGTGTCTCAGAAGGGAAGATGATAACGTTTGATGAGGATGATCGCATTAACATTCAGGATCCTCATCATGACAGTTTAGTTATTACTCTCTTTATCTCTAACCATTTTGTCCGCAGGATCCTTATCGATGGAGGAAGTTCAGTGAACATTATCCAGCTTGATGTTCTGAAGAAAATGGGTATTCCAGAATCAAACATCACACCAAGATCCTCCGTGCTTGTAGGATTCAGTGGAGAAACGAAGAAAACTCTGGGGGACATCAAACTCCCAATCTACGTGGAAGGATTACATAATTATCAAAAATTTTGTGTTATTGACTGTTTATCTTGTTGCAATGTTATCCTTGGCAGGCCCTGGATACATGATATGAAAGCAGTCCCATCCACCTATCATCAATGTGTGAAACTCCCTAGCCCATGGGGGATAATCAAGATCGACAGTGATCAGTAGGAGGCTAAGGATTGTTATACATCATCCATGAAGCCAACCTCGAAGGCCAAGGGAGCAATAGCAATTACAGTATCCTCCGAGGAATGTCTTGGAGGCAAGGGAACAAGATGTGGACGAAATCCTCTTGGATCCTAGTGATCCTGAATCAAAAATCTATATCGGATCAGGGATCCTTGGCAAGATGAAAGAAGACTTAATATCCTTCCTCAAAAGAAGAAAATCTACCTTTGCTTGAAAACATGAAGATATGACAGGTATATCTAAGGATATTATTACTCACAAACTTGGCATTGACAGGTCTATCAAACCAATCCATCAAAAAAGGAGGAAGTTTGCACCAGAAAGGAATGCCATTATCCAAGAAGAAGTAGAGAGACTACTTCGAGCAGGTATGATCAGAGAGGTAAAGTATCCAAAATGGTTAGCCAATGTGGTCGTTGTCCAAAAGAAAAACGGAAAGTGGAGGGTATGTGTCGATTTCACTGATCTGAATAAGGCATGTCCCAAGGATCCTTTCCCATTACCCCACATTGACTCCATGGTGGATGCAACAGCGGGGCATGAACTGTTGACCTTTATGGATGCATCATCTGGATTCCAACAAATTCAGATGGAACCATCTGACCAAGAGGATACAACCTTTATGACCCCAACAGGTTTGTATTGTTATATTGCCATGCCTTTTGGATTAAGAAATGCAGGTGCAACATATCAAAGGCTGGTGAATATGATGTTCAAAGATCAAATTGGACAAACTATGGAAGTATACATAGATGATATGGTAGTCAAATCAAAGAAAGCTGAGGATCACCTAAGGGATTTGGAAGAAGCATTTGATATCCTTGATAATTATAACATGAAGCTTAATCCTTCAAAATGCCACTTTGGCGTTAAGGCAGGTAAATTCCTAGGATATATGGTAACTCAGAGGGGCATTGAAGCAAGTCCGGAGCAAATTAAAGCACTAGTGAACATCAAGTCCCCTGCCAATGCTATGGATGTGCAAAGGCTAACAGGCAGGATAGCAGCTCTAAACAGGTTCATATCAAAATCCTCAGAAAAATGTAAAGAATTTTACGATATCCTAAGGAAGAACAAGAAGTTTGAATGGACTGAGAAACATGAGAATGCTTTACAAGCCCTTAAAGAATATATGTCCTCAGCACCAGCATTAACAAAGCCTGAAAAAGGAGATGTGTTATCCTTATATTTGGCAGTATCCTCAACCGCTGTAAGTGCTGTCCTTGTTAAGGATCATGAAGGTACACTACACAGTCCCTCAGGAAACCAGAGATGTCAGTAAGAATGGCTAAGTGGGCAGTAAAGCTTAGTGCCCATGATATAAGATATGAGCCAAGAACAGCCATTAATCCCAAGCATTAGCTGACTTTGTGCTGATTTCAGTAGTGATCTACAAAAAGAAGCAGAATTGGAAGTCCAGCAGCTGGATGAGATCAAGGATCCTTGGATACTACACACCGATGGTCCTCAAATGTCAAGGGCACAGGGCTCGGGATTACTACTAAAATCGCCACAGGGGGACATAATACCCCACTCCATAGCCTGTGAGTTCAAGCAACTAACATGAGGCTGAATATGAAGCCTTAATTGCTGACTTGCAAATTGCTAAGGATATGGGGGTGAAATATCTTAATGTATATGTAGACTCATTATTGATCACCAATCACTTTAATGGATCCTATGCTGTTAAAGGTGAAAAACTAACCAAATATTTAGAGATAGTCAAAGAATTGGCACTCTCTTTTGTTTCTTTCAGCTTAGCACAGGTACCAAGGGAGGATAACACGGAAGCTGATGCATTGGCCAACTTAGGATCATCCTTAAAGATTCCAGAAGATATAAGTATCCCTATCATCCATATCCTGGCTCCTGCTATTGAAAATCAGGTAGCCATGGAAATAGAAGAGGATACTGCAGTAATCCCTAGTGAGGAAGCTCAATCTTATGCAGGATCATGGGTCTCACCAATCATAAGATACTTGCAATACGGGGAGATTCCGATGGGAGAAAATCCTAGAGCCTTCAGGATTAAGGTATCTCAATTCACAATCTTAAATAATGTGCTATATAAACGATCTCTTGAACGACCATATTTGAGATGTATCGAGGATCCTGAAATTGAAGAAGTGTTGAGAGACTTCCATGAAGGAGATTGTGGAAACCACACTGGGGGCAGGGCATTGTTCTCAAGGATCCTTAGAACAGGATACTACTGGCCAACCATGAAAAGGGATGCTGTAGAATATGCTAGGAAATGTGATCCTTGTCAAAGACACAGCAATATCCTTCATCAACCAGCTGAATTGCTACACCCCATACCATCCTCTTGGCCATTCATGAGATGGGGGATGGATATAGTTGGCAAGCTCCCTAAAGCACCTGGTGGAAAAGTATTTATGCTTGCCATGACTGACTACTTCTCTAAGTGGATAGAAGCTGAAGCTTTTGCTCAAGTCAGAGAAAAAGAAGTTATATCCTTTATCAAAAGAAACATTATAACTAGATTTGGCATTCCCTCTGAAATTGTATGTGATAATGGTTCCCAATTCATTGGAAGCAGAACTACTAACTTTTGTGACAGTTGGGGAATCAAGATGATAACATCAACACCAGTTCATCCACAAGCCAATGGCCAAGCAGAATCATCCAACAAGATCATCATCAACAATCTGAAGAAGAAGCTAGGATCCAAGAAGGGAAAATGGGCAGAGGAGTTACCTTATGTGCTATGGGCTGACAGGACAACTCCCAAGAATGCCACTGGTCAAACACCTTTTTCTTTAGTATTTGGGGCAGAAGCAGTGATCCCAACAGAGATGGTGATCCCAACCGCTAGAACAAGTGCTCGTGATCCTGAAGAGAATGCTACAATCCTGGCTCAGGATTTGGATACTATTGAGGAAATCAGGGATCTGGCTAGGATAAGGATGGCAAGCTACCAACAAAGAATGGCTGGTGCTTACAACAAAAATGTTAGGATAAGGAAGTTCCAAGTCGGAGATATGGTGTTGAGAAAAACATTCCAAAACACTATTAATCCTGCTGACGGAAAGTTAGCACCAAAGTGGGAAGGCCCTTACTTGATTGAGGCTGAAGCAGGAAAGGGGGCATACAGATTGCTAACCATGGAAGGAAACTTATTACCAAGAGCCTGGGATGCTGTTCACTTAAAGAGATACTTTATGTGAACGTGATCCTTCAAGCATGTGATCCTTACATTGAACTATCCTCAAAGGATCCCGGTGATGTCAGTGATCCTTACTCTGGTAATGTCCTTATCTTAAAACTATTACATTTCCTTACTTTTTACCAAAGGATAAGGATCCTGTATCCTTCATCCTCTTCTCACGAACCATTTGAGTTATGATAGTTCAGGTATTTACAGCATATCATCAAAGATCTTCAAAAGCAACGCAGATCCTTGGGTCCAACCCCAGTTATCCTTGGGATTATCCCCAGTTTCCGCCAGCAGCGCACGATGATCCTGATATAGTTCACGTCTTTGGGACCAGTACCCACTTCCGGGGCTGACAACCTCATCGTACTGGCTATACCCAGGATCCTACGTATAATGGTAGACGTACCATACATCCGTTCATAAGGTTTCTAACGTTTTCACGTTAGCTAAGGTTTTGACATTTTCATGTCACTAAGTTTGGATAGTCGCCAGTAAGGGCCATACTCCAGTTTACATACGATCCTTTGGGCTTGTCCCCAGTTATCCTTCGGGCTTGTCCCCAGTTATCCTTTGGGCTTGTCCCCAGTGATCCTTTGGGATCATCCCCAGTTATCCTTTGGGCATGTCCCCAGCTACTAATTTATCTTTTACATTGGCTTAGTCCCAAGATATGTTCCATTTTTCAGGTTCTCGAAGTTAAACAAATAAGGATCCTTAATCCTTATCATCCATTAAAATTTCACTTATGGTTATCTTGATTAAAGGTTAGGATCCCAACTTGGATCCTCAGGTATGATCCTTGACTATTTTGATTATACTAAACAACCCCTACACTTTGACAACTAAAACTATGATCCTTGAAAATTTTCAATGATAGGATATTTGATCTAGGATCATATCCTAAATTTATTAAACATGGTTTGCTCAACTCTTGTTACTCTAACAAATATGTTTCTAAAAACTGGGAAATAAGAAGATAAATAAAGGATAACAACACGAGATAAGCCAGAAAGATTAGAGTTATATTATTAACAAAAGGATCTTAAACCCTTTCAAAAAGTTGTCAAAATTGCCAACCCACATTTCTACCAGCAAAACGTGGCCCGTCCACATGGGTTGGCAAAGGGTGTCCATTGTCTATGCGGTCTTAGCAGGTGCAGGAAATTAAAGGCGGCAGGATCACAAAGGCTTCATCCCCCAAACAGAGGATCCCTCCACCTTTTGTAATTCTACCTATTGTCCAAAGGATCCATGATCCTTAACCCTAAAAACTATTGTTCAAGTTACAAACCATAATTGTTTCAAACATCAACAACCACAAACAAACCACTACCAAACTCAAAAAATTGGGCTCCGGCCTAGTCTCGAAATATCCATCATCGCCCAATCCAGCAGCTCACACCTTTGCTGCTCCATCACCACCAGCTTCTCCACCCTGATCCTTGTCAGCATCACCGCCCTCCAGCATTGGGATCTCCTCTGCTTCGTCCTCATCCTCCAGCTCTGCCAATCTTGCCTTCCAACCTTCCACGTCCCATGAGCTTTTGTCAAAGGCAGGATCCTGAGCCTCCGCAACCATTTGTAGTTGTATCTTGTACATAGCAGTTGCGGCAGAGACCTTGGCATCCTGGATGATCTCCTGCTTCTCGCCATCCATGTCAATCAGCCTTTGAGCAGCCTCATCCTTTGTAGCCCGGAGTTCCTTCTCAAGATCGGCTATCTTGAGATCCTTTAACACGCCCATTTGTTGGAGGTCGGCGATTTGGCTTTCCTGATCCTCGACATGGCCAAGGTAGGTCTCAATCTCAGCAAGTTTCTGCAAAAGAGAAAAAAAAGTAAGTTCAGGATCAGGTGATCCTCAAAGAAGCAGGATATACAGGCAGAATACACAAGCAGGATACTCGAGAAGGATAACCAACAGGGGCAATGATCCTTACCTCATTGACATAGTCGAGAAACTGTTGGCGGATCAGGGGAAATCCTTGGAGATCCTCAGAAGTCTTTCTCTTCTTCCCCTTACCCCTAACAGGTGCTTTAGGGGCCGAAGCAGAGGGACTGGCAACATAAGTCTTCTTTCTTGAAGACTTGACATTGGCAAGTTCATCAATCCTGAACTTGGAGGCAGACTTGGCAGACTTAGCAGGTTTCCCAGCGCCTACACAATCAAAACAAGATAAGTTCCCTTACTAACTAAACAGTCTTACATATAACTTACTTAAACTTATTGACATAGTGGCAGATGCGGAGGATACTTCTTGTGAATCTTGGACGGTGACTTGAAAACTTCTGATTTCAGGATCAAGCTTCTTGAAAGCTAAGACCCTCTCTCTGGCAGCAGGGGTTAACTTGAGATGAGCAATGGAGATAGCTGCACAATAAACAAAAAACAAAGAAAGACATTAGTGATCCTCATCATAAGAGACAAGTCTGATGGTGATCCTTCCAGGATCCTCTATCCTACCATGGGTGGCCCACTCCTTGGGCAGATTCTTCCCATTAGGGAGGGTATCCCTCCTCACAAAGAAGAAACGACGCTTCCAGTTTGTATCATTTTTGGTAACCTTTAAAACAGGGTGATCCTCCCCGGCCTTCCGTTTCAGCAAGTATCGATGAGAACCAAACGTGGTAAGATCATAAAGCTCGGCCAGCTCTGCCATCCCTAAATCAATCCCCTCCTGCTCGATGATCCTCTCGAAGGTATACAAGACCCTCCAGATCATCGGCATAGCTTGGATATAAGATATGCCGGTCAAAGAAAAGAAAGATTGGGTGAAGGCCGGAAAAGGATACGAAAATCCTATGGTAAACGGAGTTGCAGGAAAGACCACCCAGGCGTCTGAAACAAAGTCACTCAAAGCAGTGGATGTGAAGGATTTGAAAACAGCATCCGCCGGAAAGCAATGACGAATCCTATCTACATGAGCATCGGTAAAGCAGCATCTCTCCGTAGGAGAGTCCTTAATGATCCCTTGGCTTTTCAGGGGACTACTTTTCTCGTGATCCTTATGGGGAGAATTTCGGAGCAACATACTTGTGGCGAAACAAAAACAGAGCAAGAGCAGAAAAAAACAGAGCAGGAAAAGGAAGAAAGAAAGAGAATACCTGATCAATCTTCGGTGGAGATTATAAAGGGAGTATATCCTGAATTTAAATGCAAATCGATCCTTACCCTATCTCCTATTTATAATCATGATTTGCAGGGATGTCACTTCAGTGACGTAATGATCGCAACGGCTAGTCCGGTTATAACGGCTAGCTACCCGAGTTGTCCGTTGAAGATAAGATCAGAGCAAAATATAACTCGTTAATTTACAATGAACTCCTTATATTTTGGGGGCAATTGTTAGGGCTGGATTTTTACAATACATGATCCTCACATGTGATCCTAACCAGTGATCCTTGTTTCTTTGGCAGATAGTGATCCTCAGCAGAGTTCCAGGATCAGGATCACGGACCATCATAGGATCCTCATGCTAACAGTTGCTTTCGTTGAATTTAATGTTGTTTTGCAGGAATGACTAGCAGGATCCGCTCTTAGCATCACAATTAAAGGACACGTCTTTACAACTATAGCATGTGCTTAATCGGAGATGGACGTTGTGAAGGATATGGAAACTTGGCATGATTTAAGGGCGATAATTTAGGCTAGATTTACTTTTATTTCTAAAGGGGTAATGAGCTGATTATTAGTCTTTTTACCTAAAATAGGTCACCTACACTTGTATATATAACACTCTTCCTCATTCGGAAGGAAAAACAACACAACTCTCACACGCTTAGACACTCGAAACTATAGTGATCCTTGTACTCAGCTCATTATCATCCAAAGTTGTAACTATTTTTCTTATATTGAAGTTTGGTGATCGGTAGTTGCCATCACCCGAGGTTTTTTATGCCGGAGATCATACATTGATCAAGGGCTTTTTCCTCGTATAAATCATTGTGTCTTTGCATATTTCACATTGAAGTGATCCTTTACTTTTTCTATAAACCAAGCATCATACCCCATTTACATAAAGTTTGGTTGCATTATCCTTGTGTGATTTTTGACCAAAACAATTAGTTAGGCTAAATTTACTTCTATTTCTAAAGGGGTAACGAGCTAGTAGTTAGGTGACTTGCCTAAAATTCGACCACACACGCTTATATAAATTGCACTCTTGAGCATTCGGAAGACACAACACACTTCTTACACACTCTAGCATACTACACCATAGTGATCCCTGTACCTAGCTCGTTACCATCCGAAGTTGTAAACTTTGTTTGTTATATTGAAGTTTGGTGATCGGTAGTTTCCATCACCCGAGGTTTTTTATGCCGGAGATCATTCATTGATTAAGGGCTTTTTCCTCGTATAAATCCTTGTGTCACTTGTGCAATTTTCATTTAAGTGATCCTTATCTTTGTTCATCATACCAAGCATCATTCCCCGTTTACAAAGAGTTTGGTTGCATTATCCTTGTGTGATTTTGACCAAAACACCAGAGATTAGTAAACATGATGTTCAAAGATAAGCTGGGGGAAACCATGGAGGTACATATCGATGATATGGTGGTGAAATCTAAAAAGGCTGAGGATCACCTCCAGGATATCAAGGGAGCATTTGATAACCTGGATCAGTATAACATGAAGCTGAATCCTGCTAAGTGCCATTTCGGAGTGGGGGCAGGAAAGTTTCTAGGATATATGGTGACAAAAAGGGGGATAGAGGCAAGCCCGGAGCAGATTAAAGCTATCCTGGATATAAAGTCACCCTCGAATATGAAGGACGTACAACGGTTAACAGGCTGAGTAGCAGCTTTGAATAGATTTATTTCTAGATCCTCGAAAAAAATGAAATGAATTCTATGACATCCTCAAGAAGAATAAGAAATTTGAATGGGGAGCAAAGCATGAAGCAGCCTTGCAGGATTTGAAGCAATATCTATCAACTGCACCTCTATTGATGAAGCCTGAAAATGGTGAACCACTATCCCTATTGTTTTGGTCAAAAAATCACACAAGGATAATGCAACCAAACTCTATGTAAACGGGGAATGATGCTTGGTTTGATGAAAAAGTAAAGGATCACTTTAGTATGAAATATGCAAGTGACACAAGGATTTATACGAGGAAAAAGCCCTTGATCAATGAATGATCTCCGGCATAAAAAACCTCGGGTGATGGCAACTTCAATATAACAAATAATGATTACAACTTCAGATGGTAACGAGCTGAGTACAAGGATCACTATAGTATTGTGTCTAAGCGTGTGAGGAATGTGTTGTGTGTCTTCCGAATGTGGAAGAGTGCTATATATACAAGTGTGAGTAGCCCTATTTTAGGTAAATAGACTAACTATCAGCTCATTACCCCTTTAGGAATAAAAGTAAATCTAGCCTAAATTATCGCCCTTAAATCATGCTGAGTTTCCATATCCTCTACAACGTTCATCTCTGATTAAGCATATGCCAAAGTTGTAAAGACGAGTCCCTTGATTACGTTGCTAAGAGCGGATCCTGCTAGACATTCCTGCAAGATAACATTAAATCCAATGAAAACAACTGTTAGCATGAGGATCCCTATGATGGTCCGTGATCCTGATCCTGGAACTCTTCTGAGGATCACTATCTGCCAAAGAAATAAGGATCACTGGTTAGGATCACATGTAAGGATCATATGTCATAAAAATCCAGCCCTAACAATTGCCCCCAAAATATAAGGAGTAATATTGTAAATAAACGAGTTATATTTTGCTTGATCTTATCCGCAACAAGTTAATCGGATAACTAGCCGTTGAAGTCGGACTAGCCGTTGCAATTCTTACGTCACAGAAGTGACAGCCCTGCAGATCATCATTATAAATAGGAGATAGAGATAGGATCAATTTGCATTTAAATTCAAGAGAAACTCCCTTTATAATCTCGTCCGAAGATTGATCAGGTATTCTCCTCTTTTCTTCCTTCTCTTACTCTGTTTCTCTGTCTCTTTCCATTCTTCTGCAAATATGTTGCTCCGGAATTCCCCTCATAAGGATCCTGAGAAGAACAGTCCCTTGAAGGGTCAAGGGATCATCAAAGATTCTCCTGCCGAGAGGTGCTGCTTTACCGATCCTCAGGTTGACAAGATCCGTCATTGTTTTCCGGCGAACACCATCTTCAAGTCTTTCACTCCCACTGCTTTGAGTGACTTTATTTCTGATACTTGGGTAGCCTTTCCCGTTACTTCGTTCTTAATAGGATATTCGTATCCTTTTCCTCAATTCACCCAGTCCTTCTTTTCCCTCACCGGCATCTCCTATATCCAGGCCATGCCAATGATCTGGAGGGTTTTATATACCCTTGAAAGGATCATTGAGCAGGAAGGGATTGATTTAGGAATGGCGGAGCTGGCTGAGATGTATGATCTCACAACGTTTGGATCCTGTCGATATTTGTTTAAACGGAAAGCCGGAGAGGATCACCCTGTTCTCAAGGTCACCAAGAATGACACGAATTGGAAGCGACGGTTCTTCTTTGTTAGGAGAGATACCATCCCTGACGGGAAGTATCTGCCCAAAGAGTGGGCTACCCATGGTAGGATAGAGGATCCTGGAAGGATCACCATAAGATTTGTTCCTTAGGGTGAGGATCACTAATATTTTCTTTGTTTATTGTGAAGCTATCTCCATCTCTCGTCTGAAGTTGACACCTGCTGCAAAAGAGAGACTTTTAGCCTTCAAGAAGCTTGATCCGGAGACAAGAAATTTCCAGGTTGCTACTCAAGATTCCCAAGAAGTATCCTCTGCCTCTGTCACGATGTCAAGTAAGTATCCTTATTTAGAAAGTAATTCTATGTAGGATTTTCAAGTTTAATTAGAAAACTTATCTTATTTTGGTTGTGTAGGTGCTGGAAAATCTTCCAAGTCCGCCTCAAAGTTTGGCATTGATGATCTTGCTAATGTCAAATCTGCAAGGAAGAAGACTCCTGCTGCCAGCCCAACTGCTTCAGCCCCTAAAGCACCTATTAGGGGTAAAGGAAAGAAGAGAAAGGCCTCTGAGGATCTACAAGGCCTGCCCCTGATTCGCCAACAGTTTCTGGACTACTTCAACGAGGTAAGGATCGCTGCCCCTGTTCGTTATCCTGACAATTTTGAGGATCACTTGTTTCTGACGTTATGCCTTGTTTTCCTTGCAGAAATTTGCTGAAATAGAAACTTATGTTGGCCACGTCGAGGATCAAGATCGCCAAATTGCTGACCTCCAACAGATGGGTGTGCTGAAGGATCTCAAGATTGCTGATCTTGAGAAGGAGCTCCGGGCCACCAAAGATAAAGCTGCCAGGATGCTGATCAATTTTGATTATGAGAAGCATGACATTACCCAGGATGCCAAGGTCTCTGCTGCGATAACCATGTATAAGATCCAGCTGCAGATGGCTGCGGAGGCTCAGGATCCTTCCTTCGACAAGAGCACATGGGACGTGGAGGGTTGGAAGGCGAGGCTGGCAGAGTTGGAGGATGATGAGGAGGCTGAGGAGATCCCAATGCTTGAAGGAGGTGATGATGGCAAGGATCAGGGGGAAGCAAGTGGAGCTAGTGGTGATGGTGCAGCGAAGGTTTGAGCTGCAGAATTGGGCGATGAAGGAAACTTCTAGACATAGCCGGAGCCCAATTTTTTAATTTTGGTAGTGGTTTCTTTTGTGGTTGTGATGTTTTAAACAATGATGGTCTGTAACTTAAACAATAGTTTTAGGATTGAGGATCCAGGATCCTTCAGACAATAGGTAGGATTGCAAATGGTGGAGGGATCCTCTGTTTGGGGGATGAAGCCTTTGTGATCATGCCGCCTTTTATTTTCCTGCATGCTACGACCGCACAAACAATGGACACCCTTTGCCAACCCATGTGGACGGGCCACGTTTTGCTGGTAGAAACGTGGGTTGGCAATTTTGACAACTTTGAAGGGTTTAAAATCCTTTGTTAATAAAATAACTCTAATCTTTTTGGCTTATCTCGTGTTGTTATCCTTTGTTTATCCTCTTATTTTCCAATTGTTTAAAAACATATTCATTTGAGTAAGAAAGGTTAAGCAAATCATGTTCAAGAATTTTAGGATATGATCCTGGATCAAATATCCTATAATCGAAAATTTTTCAAGGTAGTTTATTTTAAGAATCATAGGTTCAGTTGTCAAGGTCTAAGGGTTATTCAAATGAATAATGAATGAAGTTAAAAATAGTTAAGGATCATACCTGAGGATCCAAGTTAGGATCCTAACCTTTAATCAAGATAACCATAAGTAAAACTTTAATGGATAATAAGGATTAAGGATCCTTAATTGTTTAACTTCGAAAACCTGAAAAAATGGAATATAACTTGGGACTAAGCCAATATAAAGGATAAGTTAGTAACTGGGGACAAGCCCAAAGGATAACTAGGGACAAGCCCATAGGATCACTGGGGACAAGCCCGAAGGATAACTGGGGACAAGCCCAAGGATCGTATGTAAACTGGAGTATGGCCCTTACTGGCGACTATCCAAACTTAGTGACATGAAAATGCCAAAACCTTAGCTAACGTGAAAACGTTAGAAACCTTAGGAACGGATGTATGGTACGTCTACCATTATACGTAGGATCCTAGGTATATCCAGTACGATGAGGTTATCAGCCCCGAAAGTGGGTACTGGTCCCAAAGACGTGAACTATACCAGGATCATCGTGCGCTACAGGCAGAAACTGGGGACAAGCCCAAGGATAACTGGGGTTGAACCCAAGGATCTGAGATGCTTTTGAAGATTCCTAATGATATGCTGAGGATACCTGGACTATCAGAACTTAAATTCTCGTGAGAAGAGGATGAAGGATGCATGATCCTTGTTTTGGTCAAAAATCACACAAGGATAATGTAACCAAACTTTATGAAAACGGGGTATGATGCTTGGTTAATTATGAAAGTAAAGGATCACTTCCGTGATAAAAGATGCAAAGACACAATGATTTATACGAGGAAAAAGCCCTTGATCAATGTATGATCTCCGGCATAAAAAACCTCGGGTGATGGCAACTACCGATCACCAACTTCAATATAATAAAAATGTAGTTACAACTTCGGATAGTAATGAGCTGAGTACAAGGATCACTGAGTGTCTAAGTGTTCGAGAGTTGTGTCGTATGTCGTGTGTGTTCTTCCGAATGAGGAAGAGTGGTACTTATACATGTGTAGGTGACCTATTTTAGGTAAAATGACTAAATATCAGCTCATTACCCCTTTAGAAATAAAGATAATCTAGCCTAAATTGCTGCCCTTAGATCAAGCCATGTTTCCATATCTTGTACAACGTCTATCTCTGATTTAGCTCTTGCCATATTTGTGAAGACGCGTTCCTGGATCATGGTCTTTAGAGCATATCCTGCTAGATGTTCCTGCAAAACAATATTGTAATAAGCGAAGGTGACCGTTAGTATAAGGATCACCATAACGTCCCATGATCCTGATCTTGAAGTCCGGCTGAGGATCACTGCCTGCCAAAGAAACAAGGATCACTGGTTAGGATCACGTATAAGGATCACTTATAGTAAAAATCCAGCCCTAACAATTGCCCCCAAAATATAAGGAGTTAATTGTAAATAGACGAGTTATATTTTGTTATGATCTTATCTCTAACGGGCGATTCCAAGAAACTAGCCGTTATGCTCGGACTAGCCGTTATGATCATTACGTCACAGATGTGACAATCCCTGCAAATCATCATTATAAATAGGAGATAGGGTCAGGATCAGTTTGTGTTTAAATTCAAGATACACTCTCCTTATATTCTGCACCGAAGGTTGTCCAGGTATCCTCTTCTTCTCTCTTTCCTTTCTTTCTTTTCTTTACTCTGTTTTTTCTACTCCGTCTCTGTTTCTGTTCCGTCACGAAACATGTTGCTCCGGAATTCTCCACACAAGGATTCCAAGAAGGATAGTCCCTTAAAAAGCCAGGGGATTATCAAGGATTCTCCTACGGAGAGGTGTTGCTTCAGTGATGCTCACGTAGACAAGATTCGTCATTGCTTTCCGGCGAATGTTGTTTTTAAATCCTTTGATCCTACTGCTTTGAGCGACTTTGTCTCAGATGTCTGGGTGGCTTTTCCTGCTACTCCGTTTGCTATAGGTTACTCATATCCTTTTCCAGACTTTACCCAGTCTTTCTTTTCCTTAACCGGCATCTCTTACATCCAAGCTATGCCGATGATCTGGAGGGTTCTTTATACCTTCGAGAGGATCATTGAGCAGGAAGGAATTGATCTGGGGATGGCGGAGCTAGCTGAGCTCTATGATCTTACTACGTTTGGATCACATCGGTATCTGCTGAAACGGAAAGCTGGGGAGGATCACCCTATCTTCAAAGTTACCAAGAATGATACAAACTGGAAACGTCGGTTTTTCTTTGTTAAGAGGGATTCTATCCCGGATGGGAAGGATCTGCCCAAGGAATGGGCCACTCATGGTAGGGTAGAGGATCCTCGAAGGATCACTATCAGTCCTGTTCTCATATGATGAGGATCACTGATGTCTTTTTTCTTTTGTCTTTTTTATGCAGCTATCTCCGTTGCTCACTTAAAGTTGACCCCTGCTGCCAGAGAAAGAGTGTTAGCTTTTAAAAAGCTTGATCCTGAAGTCAGAAGCTTCCAAGTCACCATCCAAGATTCTCAAGAAGTATCCTCTGCATCTGCCACTATGTCAAGTAAGTATCCTTACAGAAAATATATTATATGTAGGATTGTTTGATTAATAAAGCAACTTATCTTGTTTTTTTGATTGTGTAGGTGCTGGAAAATCTGCCAGGTCCGTTAAATCAGCCTCCAAGTTTGGGATCAGTGATCTTGCCAATGTTACGTCTTCAAAGAAGAAGGCTCCTGCTGCCAGTCCTTCAGTCTCAGCTCCCAAAGCGTCTATCCGGGGCAAGGGGAAGAAGAGGAAGACTACTGAAGATCTACAAGGATTTCCCCTCCTCCGTCAGCAATTCCTTGACTACGTGAATGAGGTAAGGATCACTGCCCCTGTAGGTTATCCGCCTATCATATCCTGTTTGTGTATCCTGCTTTTCTTGAGGATCACCTGAGTCTGAGCTTGTCTTTATTCTCTTGTTTGCAGAAACTTGCTGAGATTGAAACTTATCTTGGCAATGTTGAGGACCAGGAGAGCCAGATTGCTGACCTTCAACAAATGGGCGTGCTTAAGGATCTCAAGATAGGAGATCTTGAGAAGGAACTACGGGTCATGAAGGCTGAGGCTGCTCAGAGGTTGATTGATATGGATAACGAGAAGCAGGAGATCACCCAAGATGCTAAGGTCTCCGCGGCAATTGCTATGTATAAGATTCAACTTCAGATGGCCGAGGAGGCTCAGGATCCTACCTTTGACAAAGGCTCGTGGGATGTTGAAGGTTGGAAGGCAAGGCTGGCAGACCTGGAGGACGAGGATGAGGCTGAGGAGATCCCCATGCTGGAAGGTGGTGATGCTGAGAAGGATCAAGGTGGAGATGCTGGTGGTGATGAAGCAGCGAAGGTGTAGGCTGCATGATTGGGCGATGATGGATATTTCGAGACTAGGCCGGAGCCCAATTTTTTAGGATTGGTAGTGGTTTTTTGTGGTAGTGGTGTTTGTGAACAATTATGGTTTGTAATTTCTGAACAATAGTTTCTTAGGGTTAAGGATCCTGGATCCTTTGAACAATGGGTAGGATTGCAAAAGGTGGAGGAATCCTCTGTTTTGGGGATGAAACCTTTGTGATCCTGCCGCTTTTATTTTCTGCAAAATGCTAAGACCGCATAGACAATGGACACCCTTTGCCAACCCATGTGGACGGGCCACGTTTTGCTGGTAGAAATGTGGGTTGGCAATTTTGACAATCTTTTGGAAGGGTTAATGATCCTTTTGTTTAATAATATAACTTAACTTTTCTGGCTTATCTTGTGTTGTTATCCTTCAATAATCCTCTTATTTCTCAATTGTATTTGTTAAAATAACAAGAGTTGAAAAAGTGTTTAATAAACTTAGGATATGATCCTAGATCAAATATCCTCATATTGAAAATTCTCAAAGTGTTTTAGTTCAAGGATCATAGGTTCGGTTGTCAAAGTATAAGGGTTGGTTAGGATAAAGAGTATAATAAAAAATAGTCAAGGATCATACCTGAGGATCCACGTTAGGATCCTAACCTTCAATCAAGACAATCATAGATAAGACTTTGATAATTAATAAGGATTAAGGATCCTTAATTGTTTAACTTCGAAAACCTGAGAAAATGGAACATAATTTGGGACTAAGCCAATATAAAAGATAAGTTAGTAACTGGGGACAAGCCCAAAGGATAACTGAGAATGATCCCAGAGGATCACTGGGGACAAGCCCAAAGGATAACTGGGGACGATCCCGGAGGATCACTGGGGACAAGCCCATAGGATAACTGGGGACAAGCCCAAAGGATCGTATGTAAACTGGAGTATGGCCCTTTCTGGCAACTATCCAAACTTAGTGACATGAAAATGTCAAAACCTTAGCTAACGTGAAAACGTTAGAAACCTTAGGAACGGATGTATGGTGCGTCCACCATTATACGTAGGATCCTAAATATAGCCAGTACGATGAGGTTGTCAGCCCCGAAAGTGGGTACTGGTCCCAAAGACGTGAACTATACCAGGATCATCGTGCGCTGCTGGCGGAAACTGGGGATAATCCCAAGGATAACTGGGGTTGGACCCAAGGATCTGTGGTGCTCTTGGAGATCTTTGACGATTTGCTGAAGATACCTGAACTGTCATAACTCAAATGGTTTGTGAGTAGAGGATGAAGGATACATGATCCTTATCCTTAGGCAAAAAGTAAGAAAATGCAATAGTTTTAGGATAAGCATATTACCAGAGTAAGGATCACCGATATCTCCAGGATCCTTCAAGGATACTTCAATGTAAGGGTCACATGCAGGAAGGATCATGTTCACATGAAATATTTCTTTAAGTGAACAGCATTCCAGGCTCTTGGTAACAAGTTTCCTTCCATGGTTAGCAACCTGTATGCCCCCTTTCCTGCTTCAGCTTCAATCAAGTAGGGACCTTCCCATTTTGGTGCTAGCTTCCCGTCAGCAGGATTGATAGTATTTTGAAATGCTTTTCTCAACACCATATCTCCGACTTGGAACTTCCTTATCCTGACATTCTTGTTGTAGGCACCAGCCATCTTTTGTTGGTAGCTTGCCATCCTTATCCTGGCTAGATCCCTGTTTTCCTCAATAGTATCCAAATCCTGAGTCAGGATTGTAGCATTTTCTTCAGGATCACGAGCACTTGTTCTAGCAGTTGGGATCACCATCTCTGTTGGGATCACTGCTTCTGCCCCAAATACTAAAGAGAAGGGTGTCTGACCGGTGGCATTCTTGGGAGTTGTCCTATCAGCCCATAGCACATAAGGTAACTCTTCTGCCCATTTCCCTTTCTTGGATCCTAGCTTCTTCTTCAGATTGTTGATGATGATCTTGTTGGATGATTCTGCTTGACCATTGGCTTGTGGGTGAACTGGTGTTGATGTGATCATCTTGATTCCCCAACTGTCACAAAAGTTAGTGGTTCTACTTCCAATGAATTGGGAGCCATTATCACATACAATTTCAGAGGGAATGCCAAATCTAGTTATAATGTTTCTTTTAATGAAGGATATGACTTCCTTTTCTCTGACTTGAGCGAAGGCTTCAGCTTCTATCCACTTGGAAAAATAGTCAGTCATGGCAAGCATAAATACTTTTCCACCAGGTGCTTTAGGGAGCTTGCCAACTATATCCATTCCCCATCTCATGAATGGCCAAGAGGATGGTATGGGGTGTAGTAATTCAGCTGGTTGGTGAAGGATATTGCTATGTCTTTGGCAAGGATCACATTTCTTAGCATACTCTACAGCATCCCTTTTCATGGTTGGCCAGTAGTATCCTGTTCTGAGGATCTTTGAGAATAATGCCCTGCCCCCAGTGTGGTTTCCACAATCTCCTTCATGGAAGTTGTTGGGGCTGGATTTTACTATAAATGATCCTTATACGTGATCCTGACAAGTGATCCTTGTTTCTTTGGCAGATAGTGATCCTCAGCCAGACTTCAGGATCAGGATCATGGGACGATATGGTGATCCTTACACTAACGGTCACTTCCACTTGTTACAAAATTGTTTTGCAGGAACACCTAGCAGGATATGCCCTACACATCATGATCCAGGGACGCGTTTTCACAAATATGGCAAGAGCTAAATTGGAGATAGACGTTGTACCGGATATGGAAACTTAGCTTGATTAAAGGGCAGCAATTTAGGCTAGATTATCTTTATTTCTAAAGGGGTAATGAGCTGATTAGTGGTCTATCTACCTAAAATAAGTTACCTACACATGTATAAATACCCATCTTCCTCATTCGGAAGAACACACACAACATACGACACAACTCTCAACACTTAGACACTCAGTGATCCTTGTACTCAGCTCATTATCATCCGAAGTTGTAACTACATTTTTATTATATTGAAGTTGGTGATCGGTAGTTGCCATCACCCGAGGTTTTTTATGCCGGAGATCATACATTGATCAAGGGCTTTTTCCTCGTATAAATCGTTGTGTCTTTGCATATTCATCACAGAAGTGATCCTTTACTTTCATAGCTAACCAAGCATCATACCCCGTTTACATATAGTTTGGTTACATTATCCTTGTGTGATTTTTGACCAAAACAGTTTGGCGCCCACCGTGGGGCAATTGGTGCTTCATTCATAAAGAAAATCTTTTGTTCAAAATCATTTCAAAGAGTTACATGGCTTCATCATTGAAGAACACTTCCACGGCGATGTCTGCAGTCACCTCAGCACAAACCACTCTACCTCCTCCACCGGCAGGATCCCAGAGAAATGCTGAGAAGAGACCAACCCCTTCTTTCTCTAAACCTCCATCTTCTTCTGCTATGAATTCTTCTATTCCCAGTACTAGTGATGTGTTTGCTTTAATTTTGCAGATGAAGGATCGTATGCAGCGGCAGGATGAAACTAATGACAGGATCCTCAGGGAGATTGGAGATCTCAAAAGACAAAAGAAAGCGGCAGAGGATCATTCCCCACTGATGCCAAAATCCTTGAGTTTTGAGACTCCAATGGTCACCTCTCAGCCATCAGGGATCCCAGACGTACAGATCACAGGGGAGACGAGAGGATTACATCTCAAGTCAGCAGCAATGACTCAGACATCGGGCTCGTATTTTCAGCCAGCAGGATCCTATCCTCAGTATATGGGATCCTTCATGAATCCGGGAGCCTATCCGGGGGCACAGCAGTTTCAAGGATCCTACTTTATCCCAGGATCATTCCAGGGCCAAGGATCCTCCTTTATCCCAGGATCATCCCAGGTTCAAGGATCCTCCTTCGTTCCAGGATCATCCCAGATACCAGGATCCTTACAGATGCCAGGATCCCTAAAAAGTTTGCAAACAGGGAGTCTAGATGTCCATCAAGGGGACTTCATTCCAATGCAGACTATTGCTTCCACTGGTCTCTCCGTTGTTCCAGAATCCCGGCAATATGGATTCCCTAACTTGAACCCAATGGGAGGTAACACTTTAAATAATTATCCTACCACTAACCATGGATTCATGCAGGATACAGGTACCAATCATGTTATGGCCAGAGAACTACAGAAACTAAAGGACATGATCTCAAGTGTTCCAGGGGTAGTCAAGCCTATCCCAGAGATTGCAGATGGGAGCCACAAGGTATCTCGCTTTGCACCACCAATCTGTGATGCAGAGGTACCCAAAAGGTTCCATATCCCTACCATGAAGTTGTATGACGGCACAACGGATCCAGAGGAGCATATAGCACAATACAGGGAAAGGATGGAGATCAATCCTATCCCAGAAAAGTTGAAGGAAGCATGCCTATGTAAAGGATTTGGATCCACTCTAACTGGATCAGCTCTTAAGTGGCTGCTAAGTCTTCCCCCTTACTCTATTACTTCATTTGCTAATTTAGTTAATTTATTCAACAACCAATTCTCTGTAGTAGGAAATTTGAAAAATTAACCAGTGATTTGTACAGGATAACTCAAAATAATAATGAATCATTAAGGGATTATATAACTAAATTTAGTAAAGAATCCTTGGATATTCCCAACTTGGATATGGCTACAGCTGTTGAAGCCTTCAAAATGGGACTTCTTAAGGATTCATTATTCTATGATGATCTTGTTATGACACCTTGCAGGAATTTAGATGAAGTAAGA